>NC_070632.1:6446673-6576403 GCF_947347685.1 Pleuronectes platessa
AGACAGAAGCCAGATGTCCGTGGTTTGTTATGTTGTGTACCACTGTCCCACATCAACATAAATTGTCTACTTATTTATGTGCATTTGAGAGCAAACCATTACAGTTTCCATTTATTTCAACATAACCTCTTCAAACACACATCGTGATGTAAGACATGGGTCAGAACTAGATTCACTGCCACAGCATTTCCGGGAGAAACAGGACTTTCTATATTTCTCAGAATGCATTTCGATCTCTCTGCCATCGCTGCCACGTGGTCGTTCATGAATTATTCCCAGAAATTCAGCTCGACCCACATTTCATTTTCAATCAATTAAAGTGACATCCTGTCTCTCATCCATGCTGCAGCTCAGGCCCACGCGAGCGCTCACGAGGTCACAGAGCCGCGGGTTCGGCTGCTTTTCCCTTTCAATCAAATTTTTTTTTTATTTTATTCAACTCGATTATATAATTGAATTTTGTGTATTTGCTGACATCCTCACTGTGGCCTGCTGGTGTTTTGTGATTTAAAATGAAGTCCAGTCAATCCATTTGTACAGGAAGACTCCAGACATTTCTGTGAAATCATCCAGAGCGGCTGTAAGGGAGTTGGCTGCTGCAGACATTTACCTGCTCTACCCAGACGCCTGCACATCCTCGTGTTGCTGTGGACTCTTCTTACTCAGAAAATCACCTGCTGCTTTTTTCATACGTGAAAGGAAAACTCCCCCAAACTTCCTGGACATTCCCCAGAGTCCAGTGCAGACTTATTGGGGTTTCAGTGAAGGGCTCAGCAGATATGATTGCGTCCGTGTTTGTTTTGCAGGTTCAGATTTACGGTGCCTCCCCCACCAGACCAGTTAAAACCCTGTGGAGCCGGCTTTGCTCAGTGTGGACATTATGTCGAAGGTCACATATACTCTTACATATACTTCTCTCTTTTCCTTCTGTGCCACTTGCCCTCAATTTCCTCTCTTTCTTAAATCGCACCTTTTTTTTGTATTCCTCAGTTCCCTTTGCTTTGTGGATGTTTTAACCCTCGGATTTCACACTTTGCTCCCTCTCTTAAATCCCCTCTCTTCTAAATCGTGCACTCTTGTCTGCATGCACTTCATCTTCCCTCTCGCATTCTCCTGCGTCTGCTTACACAGAGCCGAGCGGACGCCCGACACCTTGGGCGGGCGGCTGAGGTTTCTGTCCTGCTGCAGAGCGGCCTGGAGGGAGACGGGAGGCCCGGGCTGGGAAGGACCATGTGGGGATGAGTTGGAAAATAAACACGCTGTGCATCGCCTCTGCCTGTCAACGCCTGGCGTCAAAGGGAGAGCGGCACAGTTGTGGAAAATGAAAGGCAGCTCATCTCATCTGAAGGAGCCACACTCCAAAGAGAAAACAGCGACCGATGGGTTCTGTCCTCGTCTCTCAACACGTTGTCCCTTCGCGGTTTAGCTGATGCAAAACGGCCTGACCTGTCTTTTTATAGCCGCCCTGCTCGTAATCCAAGTCTCAAGACGTATCGAGCATTAGGTGGAGAAACCGTTGGATTATTTCAGTCGGCTGTGTCTGTGTTTGACGGTGTAGTAGTGAGGTTTTGCCCTCAGCGCTGCGTAATTATGTTTCCCAAGCACATATCTCACGCTGCTCGCTGTTCCCTGTCTGCACTTATCACGCCGCCATCCTCCCTGTTCATTTGGCCCCTGCTGTAATCCTCCAAGACGGCTTGTCTATTACCTTAATTTAAAAACTCGGGGAGGGAAATTAAATAATAGCGTTTTTTATCAGCCATAATTCCAGTATGGGCATTACTCAGAACAGACTGAGTGCCTGGAGATTAGCACGGAGGATGTGAGCTGTTAACACCACGCCTGTTGTCTCGTGTCTGACCGACGTGTTCCCTGTCGTTCATCCAGGTTCTATTCATCTGTTCCTCTCTTGTTGTGTCGCCCCGGCAGGGAGAAGACACATCGGGGGTTGTGGTTCTGCGTGTTCGCTTCTCTCAGTTTCAATCATCAAACATGTTTATGCATTTGATACAAAAAAAAAACTCAGTTACAGAACAAGCTCCTTCAAAAGTATAAAAAAAAAAAAAAGTCCCATCCGAGGCAAATTAAATCATCATAACTGAAATGTCTCAGATTTCTGGGATTTCAGGGAAGTGTTTGAAGTCCGGAGCAGAACAGACGACTGTGAATCCGGCCAACTGGTGATGACATGCCTCTTTCACTGGTGAGGAGTGGATTCCGTGAGGTCATGGGTTCTCACCACAGTAGCAGTGTAGCAGTTGTGCGCATTTCCCAGTCCCATGTACCCAGTGATCTCTGGTGAGTGAGCTTCCAAAAATGTGAGTGTCTGGCTCGACGGCTGCACAGCTGCACCTCTCACTGGCATGAGTGTGTCCTGACAGATGCTGCAGCGTGTGTGTGTCTGTGTGTATGTGTGTGTGTGTGTGTGTCTGGGGGGGTCGGAAGAATTCTGGCAAAGTGGGTTCCGCAGATGCCTCTGATTGCACGCTGGATCAGGAAGGAAATTCCTCCCGGACGATGACGGAGGAGCTGGAGCTCGCCGGGGCCAACTCGTGGCTTCTGTGGCGAGAACAGGAAAACCAGAGCCACCGCGACAACCTGAGGCACGAAGGATCGCCTGAACTCACCAGGGACACCCAATCTGTGGCCAAGCCAAACCTCTGCCTGTGATTGCACATGACGACTGCTGTTTATCTACTGGCGGAGGTGATAATCTGCTCTCATGCCCCCCCGGAGACTCTAAACCTCCTCTTGTGCATTGGAGTCACTGTTGACGCGGGGATGGTGGTGGGACCCCGGCCTGCAGAGAAGAAACTGAGAGATTTTCTTTTTTTTGAGGCAGGGCTTTCGGGGAAAGGTTGTGTACCTTTTTTGGGATCCGTCATGCATCCACAGGTTCTGCAGCCTGGAATCTCCTGTTGCATGCTGGGTATAAGGATCAGCAGCACCTGGCTTCTCAGGAATATTCTTCTTCTTTCTTTCTTACTATATATAAAGTGGAAAATCTCTTCCTCAATGGGGCTGGGTCAAGTCCAGTCTGGGTCAGCAGGTGTTTACAGATACAATCCATTTCAGATACAGCTGCTGCCAGTCATTCAGCTTTTATTGTATATTTGTGACAGTTGCTCGTTACGTCACTCCCACTCGCTCCTGTGATACTGGTAAATCAACAACTTCACCTGATGTTAGCTTTGAGTCCTCTATTCCCTCTGCACGATCTAAATCCACATGTCTCCATCCAGGACATCGGCTTAAATCAGCTGGCTTCCTTCTGTATTGGCCTTTTCAGTGCAAATTGTACTCTAACCTTTAAACAGTGCTGTCTGCTTGTTTCTGTCCATGTTTGTTTCTGCACAAGAAAACCAGACAGTGGATTTTCCTTAGGGATTCGCAGGGTTGCAAACCAACCAGAGCTCCATTTGTTTCTGACCAGTCGTCCACGGTGGAATCTCATCCCTTTATTTCACCTTCCTTTGTAAACTATGTGCAGGTCATTGGAAACAACCTGTTTTGTGTGGTTTGTCCCGGCTGCAGGTTTCAGCTGCTCATTCATCACGGCAATAAAACTAGAGTAACTTTTAGCTTTGTGTTGTTCTGCACAGATAAAGTAGCTGTGAGGAAACAGGGAATAAAAGCAGCTCTACACTTTCTGAATGGGACGAGAGGCTTGGGGAGTAGAGGTGTACTGGGTCTATTAAAGGATTGGATGTTGATGCTTCACAGTTTGGCATTTATTATGTGAAGAATAAAAAGAAACTATTGTCCGCGCCAGCTAATATTGCGTGGGAGGAACCTGGCAGTGGGATGACGGAGAGAACGGGTTTGGAACAACATCTGCAGCTCGTGACAAGCTAACGCAGATGAATGGCTCCGGTTTGTCACTGGCAGTGGGAGCGCTCGCAAACCTTCCCTGTGGGAGTACAGGTCTGCAATTATATTACATTTGTGTAGTGGTTGAATTCATTTCGAAAACACTGGCTTGTACAAAAACCCTGCATAATTGATGAATCATGATGCATGGGCAATGAGCATATGGCATATATACTTAATCCGGCATGTACAGCGGGCGTGACCTCCATACGAATGACTGCAGAGAATTGGATTTATGAATTTTGTCATCACTTAATGCAATCTGAAATTACCACTGATAGGATGACATCTCTTTCTCGTGTCACAACTCTTTCCCTTTATTTTGTTTTATTGTGATTAATTTTGCATTTATTTTGTGTTCCTCCGCCCTCCTCCTCCGAGGCCCATCTGTTTATTTCACTCCCACACAAAAACTCCACCTGGACCAGAAAATGGAAAACTACCTGCAAACAAAAACTCATTCTCAACACACATGACCAAGAGTTATGTAAGGGCAGAACTTTTAATATTTTGTCGCTCTCGTTACTAAAACATCTATGTGACGGTGCGCTCGGCGACCGTCACGGCAGTTATACACTGCATCGTTTACACGTGTATCTCTACAAATGTTAACTATGTGTTACACGTCTGTTGTCCGTGGCCACATACCATGTTTATGTTTATTAACCCATCCATTTCCATCCAAACATCCGTGCAAAAGCTTCCTTCCACCAAGTACACCGCTACAGTTTATACATCTTTGTACCCGTCAGTTTTCCGTTAAAATCACCACTCCACACAATGTCTTATGTTATAAATGTTCCGTTTATTTAGTTTAAAAGGTCACATTAATTGCATATTACACAGCGTTGTTTTACCGTGGTTCAGCGTCGCGTCTTCGTTTGTTGTGAAAGGCGAGCGCCCGGGGACGCGGAAGTAAATAGGCGTTCGACTTCCGGGTTAGCCGGAAGTGAACCCGAGGAGTATTTTATTTTTGTTTAGAATGATATTTTATTAGTTTGCTATGCCTTCTTGGGGGAAGTGTGCAGTTAATAGGTTGCAAAGTATTTGTCTTGTCAAAGAATTGGTGGGATAAGCTGTTAAAGCTTTGGGGGATTTTTTACCTGTGACACCCCTGTGTTTGATTGTATGTTGGATTGTTCCAACTGTGGGGGCGGGGTTAGATCGCATATAAGCCTGTGGGTTCAGTCTGTAAGGGGGGAAGCTAAGAGAAGGACGTAAGTCTGAGAGTGCCCCTTGTAAGTGTTATGCTGAGAAGTATATTGGTATTTGTATTGTATTGGGCCCACGTGCCGCTTTATTTTTTTTATTTGCAAGTGTTTGTTTTTTCTTGCTCTTTTTTTTTAAATTATATATTTTTCTAGTTAATTCTGCCTTGTCGGCCTTATTACGGGATAATAAATAATTCCCTTTATTCACCATCATCGCTGAGTCTCCCTGAGAGTTTTTTCCACCACGCTCAAACCACTCCTTTACATCCCACCGTCAACAATCTACAACATCTTCTCTGACATCTGTGTATTCCATTGTAGGACTCAGCCAGCTGTATTGTTGCAGGGCAGTAGGATTGGATTGTACGGTAAACGCACACCCTGGGTGTCGAAGAAACGTGTGAATGGGAAGCATTCAGCATTCAGCTCTTAAAGCAGCTCTCTCCGGTCTGATGACAAAGCAGAACCTCGCTGCAGGGTGCACGGGCCGGTCTTAATGTTCCAAGATTTGTTTTCCCCGGCTTTGCCAAATGAGGGGCTAATCGTCGATAATCACAGCAAGCTCGCCCGAGGGCCTTCATGCCGCATCTCCCTCTAATTCTAACTCTCGTTTTCCCCCCCGTGCCACATGTTTCCCAGTGGGACGGCCATCTGTCTCCCAGGTGCTGCCTATTCAGCTGGAAGCCCAAACCTGAGGAGCATTTTCTGTAGGTCGAGAGAATCTCCGACACACAAAGGTTGTTGTTGACGTTGTGTTGCTGATAAAGCTGCGAAATCTTTCTGAACAATTGGTTAAACCAGTTAATCATCAAACAATCTGTTAATTTTTTAGTTCCGCTCCCTGCATTGTTTGCGTATGGCTCAGTTTCATGTTAATTTCATTGCAATGGCTGCATCCATCTCCAGTTCTCAGATATGAGCACATAAAGACTTAAACTGTGTGTGTGTGTGTGTGTGTGTGTGTGTGTGTGTGAGTGTTCAGCGACAAGGCCTCGACAGATAAATGATGCTGTGTGAGTTGACAGTCGGGCTGATGAGATGAAGCAGACCTGTCAAAACTCTTCCTCACCAGAGCAGCATGAACCTTGGAACACACCTGACCCCTGAACTCCTTCAAACAGTTATTCTGTGTGTGTGTCTGTGGGTGTGTATGTGTGTGTGTGTGTGGTTTCCATTCTTGATAACGACACTAAAGCCGAAACAAGAGAGGCAGCTTTTCTCCGACTACGATATATAATATATATTATTACATATAAACTGATTGCAGCTTAGAAATTGTGACACTAAGTCAAATCCAAATTTCTCCAAGGCCGTGGTTGCTTTCTTCAGGAACTCAAGATATACCAGCAAGCGTGTGATTAGCATCGCCTCGACGGCCCTGAGCTCTTTTTGCTTTTTGTTCCGTTTCTAATTGAAGACGTCCTCGTGAACTGTGGCTGCGCTGACAGCCTCCTCTCACTCTACGTGTAGAATGTAATTGCGCCGTTAAAGCTGTCCGCTGAATTCGGCCGGGCCTCTCACGACTCAGCTCGTGCAGGAACCTCCATGCGTGCGTCTCATCTGTCAGCAGTTTGACTCTCTGCCAGAGATCACAGCGGCTTCCACGCAATCAGAGCTCGGCCCGAGTTGCCCACCGTCTTAAATTACCCAGCAATTCACTGGGATAAGTGCCTGCACCTCATTCTGGTAAATTGTTTTTTAGAAAGTCATTGGTATCCGTTCAGTTCAGGGGCAGGAAAGAGATGATTCTGAAAGCCACCTGCCCGGTTTTCAGTCTTTTTCATTTTTGCATCCCTAACGTGCAAGAACTGTGAGTTTTTCTGTCTTTTTTAGCAATGTCTTGAGGTTTAGAACTGAAAAACCAAAGTCTTTCTCAGATTCATGGCTGTGTGTGAGTGTTGCATGGACTGCACGTGTTGGATCAAGCTTCCACGCTGCCAGTAGACTCCATGGAAGGGATGGGGTATCTGCTTTGGCTCCTATCCAAGCATTCCCGGCTGGAGGCGTCATGCCCTCCCATGTATGTTCGTCCAACTATGAGCGAAGGCGTGAAGAGGAAACTGGGTGAGACTGAGGCACGACGGCAATGTAAAGAGACGAGGGACCGCCAGTCGGATGTTGCACATGCAGCTGTCTCGGATTTGGAAAGTGACATTTTCTTCCCCTCGGTGCTTCGGTGCAGGATTAAGGTCGGACAGCGTTTTGCTTTGCAGACGCTGCAGCCGGAGGAACATGGTCACGGGCAGAGGAGACGATACAGGCAGGGAACGATGGTGGAAAGAGATTGATCTGGACAGTCAGATATGGAAGGACAGCTGTTGGGGGTGAAACGAGAAGGGAGGGAGAGAGATAGATAGATAGAAGTAGAAGGGGGAGGGTGGGAGAGGTATGCAGAGTCATTTATATAGATTACAGGGTTTAGGATTATACCCGTAGGCCTGTGTTATACACAGCAGAGTCATCAGTGTGGTAACTGCAACACACAGTCGATTTCTTATATGTTCCCCTCACACACACACACACACACGTGGGGCTGTGAGGAAGTGGTGAGACATATATTTGAACCTTTAGGGCTTAGCCAAGGAACCATCAATATCCTGTCAGTGCTTTTTTTTCAGGATTTGCTTCGTTCCACTTCCTGTCATTTCAATTTTACCGTCCCCTCCACCCGAACTGTGCGAGGCACCGAGATTAAGCTTTCTAGTGTCTCGATTCATACGTTGGTGCAGCAGAAGCAGGTTGAGCGGGGAGTGGCGTTAAACCCGAGATGGCCTCATGATTCATGACGGCACATTATAGACAAAAACAATTCCTGCTTCACGTTCATTTCAGTAAATGCGTCGCAACTGGACTTTTGGCAGCTCCTCTTAAAGAAATGTTGAAATGGTTCCAATCAGGAAATCTTTGAAGCCTCGAGGGGAGGCGTCAACCAATTCTTTTAATAAAAATCTTCAATGTTCTTATTATCCAGAGCCGTGCAGCACAGTCCCGCTGCTCCTCGGGGGGCTTGTTCGGCGACGCTGCATTTCACGTACACTTATCCTCTGCGGTAAGAGGAGAACCAGGCGTTCTCAGCTGACTTGCCGATGTGTGCCAGCCCCGGCCGCCGCCGCCTCATTCACAGCTGTGTGAGCTCCGTGGACGCCACAGCTGCAGGGAGCTGCTCTCTCCCACGAGACAAATGATACCCCCTTACCACACGCACAGCACAGCAGCGGCATTGAGAGCCTCTTTCTTATTAAAACAAGGCTATTTGTTTTCTGCATCTGTCATTGCACAGTCACATATTTTATTCCAAGAAAGCTGGGGCTGACACCAGATATGTAAACCGCTGGACCTCTGAACACCAAATATTTACGTTACAACAGGGAGATTTATGGAGAAAAGCAAGGCCGCAAACTCACCAGTGTCTCTCCTCGGGGGCAAACCTCCACCTCGACTTTCACAGGGAAGAAGTAGAAAGTAGAAAGCAGAGCCCTGAACTCTGTGGTGCAAGCTGTCACACCTCAGGATGTGACTAACAACTCCTTAACCTTGTTGGACTCTGCCATCCACACTGAGGAGGAAAGGGGTAAACAGAAAAACACAGACAGACCAGTAGGTGCCAGGTACAGATCTGTTCCTCTTTGACTCTCGCCACTAAACACAGGCAAAGGATTTGTTAGAACGCTGCAGCACAGAGATGATGATGTGCCGGCAATTGCCCAAGCCCAGGAGGAGCAGCACACCCGAAGGACACATAAAGCTTGATGATGTCCTAACTGGCCATGAGTGAATAAATGTCCTTTAACAAGTGCTGCATCCCCGTGTTTTCAAACCTAAAGCAACTCACTCAGACTAGTGACGTATATACTGATGAGACAAACATTAAGCAAATGCATGGCACCAAACAAGGGAAGGCCAATTCCCTGTGGCCTTACCTCAAGTTACTTCAGTTCCTTACTCTCGACTTTCACAGCCATTTCTATACATCCTTAGATCTATACATCCTTAGATCTATAGAAATGTGCCCATGTGCAATTTTTAAGGTGCACCGTTCCCACTTTGATAAGGCTGTGGAGGGGGGCCTACTCTAAAGTAAAGAACTCCTCCCTAAACAGATGGGGTAGTTCTACAACACCACTCCCCCCCCCCACAATGGTGCCCTTCATCCCCTCCCAGGAGATTTAACAGCCTTTCACACTTGGCCTCGGACAACCCCTCGTAACTCGGTCAACTGCCGTTACAACAGCTCAAAGCATTAATAAAACAAGTAACATCAATGGCTTCGGGTGATGGCCCTGCAGAGGTTAAAGACAAGTGACTCCCCACCAGTTAGTCAGGAATTATTCAACCTTCAAGTATCTACAACCGTGTCTAGTTGAATTAGCTTCCTGCACGGCCTTGGCCTGGATGACCGAGGAATCTTCACAAGACTGAAAATTGCATTTCCCCTTCGCTGTGAAACCCCCTCATGATTCTCTGAGAGCCGTGATCCTGTGAGTTTTAAATCTCTTATTATTTTCAGGCTGGAGATTCGTCTCTGACTCGAGAACCGACTACGTGCTGGAGTACCAGGCTGTCAGCCTTCCTCCCTCGTCGGATCCTGAAGAATTGCGTTGGAATGCTTAAATGCAAACACCCACAAAGCTGAGAGAGCGCTCTTCACGGTGTCAAACAGAATGTCATGTACTATATGTCTAACTAGCTCTCATCGCAGATACTATACACACACACGCGCTCCACATGCTGCGTACACACAAAAACAGGGTAAAGGGCCACAGATGGTAAATATAGCTCCCTGGGAGTGAGTGATCACATCTCAGGCCGAATTACAGTCTATTTATAGGCATGGGAGCATCATTAACTCTGCTGTGTGACGCCCGATGACCAGAAACCAACATCCATCTCCTGGTGCGTGACTTACCGGGGGAACTGTTGCTCCAGCCTCCTGCTAAATCAATGCCGACAGCCATCTTGTTTTTTAGTTGTTTTTTTTTCCCGGCCCCCTGTTTAGAGTCGGCTGTCTCCGCTCCCCCCGGGGATCAGGAAGGAGGCAGGCTTGTAATGATGAGGAGTAATGGTGTGATGTAATTATATTTGTTCTATAGCACAGTGCGTCGATGGAGCGCTAATTAATACCGCCGGCTAATTGGAGGAACAAACTGTCTTATTTTTTGCTGTTTGGTTTGTTCTGCTTTCACTCCGTTGGCGCGCTCTCGCTCTATTGATCACTCCATCCCCCCCCCCCCATTGTTATCCTGCATTTCCCCTGTTATCTCTCAGTGCTCACCGGCTGCCACGCTCGCATGCAAACACCATGCACTCAGTTCTCTCTCTCTCTCTCTCTCTCTCTCTCTCTCTCTCTCTCTCTCTCTCTCTCTCTCTCCCTCTCTCCCCCTGTCTGCCCACTCAGCCACACCGTGCTCCGTCACTCCGTGGCTGACCCCAGGTCTTTTTCGACGTTGGTCGTCCTTTTAATAGAAATTGAAAACCCTGAAGCCGGTTCATTGTGCCTTGTCCTCGTCTTCAAATACTTTGGACGATGAATGTGTTGGCAATGAAAGGAGCTTCTGAAAAAAAAAAAGGGTAAGGGTTAGGGTTAAAAAAAAGTAATATTAACACAATTGGGACTGTTGTAGTGAGGTTCACACCTGACTTGTGGGACACAGTGTGTGCACTCATCGCTCTTTCTTTAGATATAATGCCTGAATGGATTTTTACATTGCAGTGCCCATACCTGCATATTTCAGCTTGAATCTCACAAAGCTGAACCTTCAGGACAAAGCTGAACCTTCAGCAGACTCGTCTTGAGGACATGTCCCTGGCCGCTGTCTCTTCGGTGAGCTCATGCCACGGCCCTTGCGGCAGGTAGAGGGAAAGTTTAGCCAGCGCACTTCACAATAAAAAGGAAACGAAAGCCGTGGCCGTGGCCTCGTAAGTCATCTTGTGGCGAGAGAAGTGACCCCCACTTGTACAAGATTGAAGCGCTAAATCAGACCCCTCCTGCTCCTCTCATGTGAAGGTGCTCCTGCAGAGCCATCACTCATGCCGGAGAGCAAGTGCAGGGCTTTGATATTCTGTATAGTGTACCTTGGCTGTGCAGCGCCGTGTGGCTGTGTGTGTGTGTGTGTGTGTGTGTGTGTGTTTGTGTACACATGCGTTTGTTTGATCTTGGTGGTGTGCTTGAGAAAGACGGGGCTGGAAGATACAGAAAGAGAATGTCTTATGTGCACTCCCACGGTGATATACGAAAACAGAGGGGTTTGCTTTCAACACTCACCCGTTCACCTCCATGTGTCACCCCCACGTTCACGTTGTGTGTGAGGTCACACTCCGAGAGCCTTATGGTCTGGACGGAGGCCTCGGACCAGCTGTCCGGCCATTGTGTAAAATCACAGGGAGACAACTTTAGTGCACTGCTGCGTAAAACTGCTGCAAACACACTCGCCAGAGGTCGCGCTGTGGAGGCTGTTCAAATTTTTATAACGACCTCGGGCTGGTTCAGATTCAGCACGGAGGGTTTTTATATTCCCTGATTTATGGTTTGTATAAGCCTGTTTCTCCAGGACGTTATAATTCATGGGACTGGGAGGCGTGGGGGTTGGGGAATACAGGCTTTAAGGAACGCACTCACTGGTTGATTGATTCAGTAAACGATAGAGTAAACAAATAAACAACGTTAGAATACTGTTCCGTGGACATGGTTTTTATTGACGTTGTGTCCGGATATTGACTGATTCTCTGTTTTACAGGCGTTTGACCTTCTCAGCCTGAGGTGCAGACCGTCTCTCTCCTGCTGCTTCTCGCCCGTGGAGGAAAAGGTAAGATTTCTCCGTTCACCTGCCACACGCCGCGTCTCCATCTGCTGCAACCACATGTTAACATCACAGCAAAATGAAACTGAGAGAGTCTGATTACCCAGGGGGGGTTGAAAGCACTCTTCCTTTACCATCTCTGGTGTGCAGCCATGTTTATTCAACAACACCAGAAAAAGCCCTCGTGTTCACATTAATTCAAACATTTAGTTTATTCCAGCCCGCACCCCCACACCGGGGACCGCTCTGCATGCCGAGTTGGGCGGGATACAGATGGAGCGAGGTGGATTCTCCTGTCCAGGGTGACGGTCGAGCTCCATGAGTGTGAGGTCGAATCCCTTTGACTGGAAGTGTTTGGAGGACCTTGATACCTAAACCCCCGAGCTCCCCGCTGCATGGAACCCGCTCCTCTCTTTGAAGCTCAGAGGGGATAACTAAAATTAGCCGGGTAACAGATAACCTGTGCCTCGAGATTAAAGCGGGTCGGAACCCGTGAGGCCCTTTGAGGGCGCCCGTCGTGCCACAGGCCCATGGAAGGACAACGGCGGAGAGAGAGAGAACACGGGGCAGCGAGCGAGTGAGGGATCTGTGTTAAAGAGCCCCCCCCCCCCCCCCCGTATCGAGGTGTAAAGTTCCAGGGCGGCAGATTATTTATGGGTGTTTTGGATTAAAGGGCTCAAGGTTTTGTATTTATCGCGTGACAGGCCCTCTCTCTCTCTCTCTCCCACGGTGCATCTCTGTGTCCCAGGAATCTGACTGTCCTGCTTTAAAGTCAGCCGGGTCTTTGATCTCTCTTTGATTGTGTGTTTGTGTGCGTGTGAGACAGATCTTTTTCTTGTATAGTTCCTCTTTGTGTTTCACAATAGCTGCTTTCAGACATCTGGATATTCTCCGGATATTCTCCTGAGGGGTAATATGTGAGAAAACGAATGTCTGAGTCAGTTGCTCCGGACAGTCGGCTTGCGGTGATGAGAACTGATGCCTGTGTTGAAGTTACATAAATAAACTCATTCAGTCTCTGCAGCAGAGTTTATCAGTAGGACTTGAATATTCTGCACATTTTCCGTTGAGGCGTCTGATCAAGACAGTTTCCTTGTGGGATAATGTCCTCACCCAATTTATCTGCACATTTTCCAAAGGGTCCATCTGAAAACGGTTTATTAATGGCATTTTTTTCTTTTTCATTCAGGCGGATACGCATTAAAGCGCAGGCCCAGTTTGATTGGGTTCATGGTTTCGTGACGCTTTCATTTCATTAAATTGTCTTTTAATCAAGTTGTCTCGTTATTGATTTCCTGCTTTAAAAGCACTTGCATCAGATCACAGACACCCGGACAATTGACACACAATATGGTTTCTGCTTAATTGCTGGATTATAGCAGTGTGATATTTTCAATTGCATGTTCTTCAAAGCTTTTATTGAAGACTCTGAAGCAGCGAGTATCTTTTTTTCATGATCACTTGTATTTAACTGAGGGGGGGGCTCCTCCTCTGTCTCGCTTTCCACATCAGCCACATCAGAGCGTTTATATATTATTTAGACCGAAGCAGCACAAGATGATGCAAAGTCAGTTGATAGCCTCAGCATCTTCCTTGTTTGAAAAGTTGTCTGCCGGGGAAAATATTGCATTTTCAGTTGTCTGCTCTTTACACTGCAGTTTTGACTTTGACATCTCCAATGTTACTCTGGCTCCCGCCCCCTCCCCTCCCCCTCTCTCCCTTTTGGACTGTCAGAGATTGCATCTGCAGGCACAGCTGTATCCTACGTGTCCCTTCCTCATCATGGAATCATGGGGAGATTGTGCGCAGCAGTGAAGGAGAAATAGAGGAAACAAGAGGCATGTGAGGTCAGTTTCTCACACGGGGAAAAGTGCAATCGGGGGAATAAAAGAGAAAGCAGAGCCTCTGAGGCTTGAGGTTTGTTCAGCAGCGTATATCTCGGCTTAGTTTCTGAAATATTACATTTGTACACTGTGGGTATGTGTGTGTGTGTGTGTAGGTGAGTGTGAGTGACTAAATAATGGTCTCTTCAACTGGCCATTCAGTCACATTGACAGTCAAGGACACTCACGAGCACGTCTCACAGCAGCTCCTCGGGCCCGTGTGAGCAGGAGCGGCCTTGCAGCGCAGCAGAGGGAGGATGAATGTGTGTGTGTGTGTGTGTGTTTGTGTGTGTTTGTGTAGAGACTTTTATTGATATGCCTCCTGTTGGGCTTGTTGAAAGATACTGACTAATGCTATTCCGCCAGTGAACCATTTACATATTTATTTCCCCGGCCAAATGGCACCACATGCACCAGTTGCCACTGGAGACCTTATATGCCTGTCTTTAATTGGCTATTGATTGACTCCACTATGGCAGTGGGAGACAATACATTACTGCCTGCTTGAGAGAGGGAGGTGGCACGGGGAGTAGAGTGTGTGTGGGGGGGGGGGGGGGGGGGGGCGCTGTGTGTCAAATCAACGTCTGCATTATTTATACACGTCTGATATTTTTTTATGTATGTAGCGAGGATCGGTGACGCAACACGTGATGGAACTATCGCAATGCCGGCTCCCACGGACTCGGCCTATTTGCATAGGTCAGTGCTCATTGGTTCGGTTTGCAGAGACGGGGGCGAGCGAGCACCCGGCGTGTGCAGCTCACTTTTTTTCCGTCCCTCCATTTGACAAGAAATTGGTTCCTCTAATACGTTTCTCATTGTCAGCATCAATAATGTATGTTGTGTATACCCTGAGCGTGCAGCTGTGTGCTTGTGTGCTTGCAGACGGGGCTGCATGAATTGGCAGAATGATGAGCCGCTATTATGAATATAAAGATAAATGGAAAAAAACGAACTATTTCACAATAATTGCTTTTCATTCCGTCCTCAGTCATTCAATAACGGTCTAGAGATTCTATATTCTCCAGCCAGATGGGTAATTATCGTGCCCATGTGTGCCTGAGTGGAGCAGGGTGTGGAGGAGCTCATCAGAGACGAAAGACTTGAGTCTTTGAGTCTTTGAATCCCCAAATCTTTTTTTAAAACAAAGAAAAGTTCACTTATCATGCACAAATTCTGTATATTTGTTTACAGCTAGTGAATTAATCCAAAACTTGGACTATCAGCCCACATTCCCCGCTAATGGAGCACCACCGTAACCACCATTAGCTCGTCACCAGTGCGTTGTCACTCACAAATGACCACACACAAATCCTCCCACCGAGGTTAAAGGGCCACCCTGACACCCGCAGACGGAGCGAGAGACGAGTCAACCTCTTCATTGTTTCTTCAACCTGTTGCTTTGCTCGGTCGCTCAGTCGGCTCGTCTGCTCCAAACGGCTTCATTTACCCGGCCGGCGGAGCCACAGAGGAATCCGTGCTCAGAATGCCACTGCTCCGTCATCCTCCGACCCCGTCGCTCCTCCGGGCTGGGAGCTATCCCGGGAATGCCCCCTCCTGCTGTGTCGCACACATCCAGGTTCTGTTCCTGTGAATGCCAACTGGCTCAGATGGGCTTTGATGCTACGGCCTTGCACCTGAATGTGTGTGTGTGCGTGTTCCGTGTGAGCATCTGTGCGTGTTTGTGTGAATGCTGACAGGCAGCCAGCTCGGGTATTGATCTGTAGCCATTCCGACTGGAGCCCAAAGGGCAGCCTGTATCATCTGTCAGTCTACCAAGAAGGGCATTACAGCCGCACTGATCTTAGAACACTAATCCCAGTCAGAGAGATGGAGCGAGAGAGGGAGAGAGGGAGAGAGGGAGAGAGGGAAAGAGGGAGAGAGGGAGAGAGGGAGAGAGGGAGAGAGACAAAAAGGTAAAGAGCAAGAAAGGTAAAAAAGAGGCTTAAAGCATGAAGTTAAAGTGGTGAAAGATACGTTACAGTGTGTATGTTAACGCAAGTGTTTGTGCTCTGCCTGTTGAGTGTTAATCCCCCCCCCCCCTCCCACACACACACACACACACACACACACAGACAAACATACATACACACACACACACACACACACACACACACACACACACACACACACACAACCACACACACGCACTGACTTTGTTGATTGAGACAAACAGATCCTCTTTTGGGACCCGTGGGTGAAGACAACACTCGGCCCCGACCTTTTCACCCCGATGACCACCCACGTACGTCAGCAACACCCCCCAACCCCCCACCCCCTCCAACTCCAGTTCTCTGCCTCTCTCTCTCTTCCCCCCCCCACCCCCTTACTAGCTTTCTCCACACCTCAGTGACAGCACAATTACATAATGCAGAGACAGGGTACAACGCTGATACACATCGGGCAGATTTCACGCACGTAAACAGCCGCGTACACTACATACACACATGCGCACGGCCTCGGGGACAAACGATAAATCATAATAATGTGTGGAACGTATTGCAGCTCTGTTCATAATGACTGTAAAATGACTTCAAAGGTTACGATATCTTCTGTCGAGATAAGGAGGCGAATCGAGCCGATTTCTGTGCTTTTTCTTCTCCTCCGTCAGACCTTATTTTTTTTTTATCTTTGTCTTGATTCTATTTTTCTTCTGACTCGCTTCATTGTTGTTGTCTCAATTCACGGGCAACTGGTGTAAAAATCCATCCATTGTAATCATGCCTGAGATTGGTTTTGATTTGAAGTTGTCTGAAAGGCAACAAGCCCATGCGCACTGTGTGGAGACAGACACAGCCGATCTGTATTGACCAAAACCCAAGGTCGCCCCAACTAGTCGTGCACGACTCGGCTCCATCGTGCTCCTTCACACTGATTATTCCATTACTTTAAATCTCCTAAATCTGTTCCCACCACACAGTTAACACGCTGATGGGTTTCTGTGCGGCTTCAGTTTAAATGTTTCATGACACCGACACTCCGCAGTGTGGGAGCCGCCGCCGAGACTCGTAAAGCAGGAGGGCCGATAATGTGCACACAAAAGCCCATTTGTGTTTGTTTGTGCGTTACCTTTTTATCCCTGTAATGGATGAATGACCTGTCTGTGCACTGGAGAAGAACAAACATCTGGAATCTGAAATGCAGCGTATGGTAATGTGTGCAGTTTTCTATGAGGGGGCAAATAGTCATGCAATATCACTTAGCCAATAGTATTTGGTGTTATTTGATTGGTTGCCCTGACACACGATGATTACACAGAAGAATGCTGGTTATTCTCTCTAACCCCAAAACTACTGAGCATATTGGATCAGTTTCTGGGTTATAAATAGAGAGTTTGGAAGTTTTTGTGTAACCCAGTTGTTGGATTATTGTGGAAAGCAGTGTAACCCACAAACCAGAGGGTTGTTAGTTTTATCTCCATCTCCTCCCGTCCAAACTCTAGTGTCATGTCCTCTTTTCTCCTTCCGAGGGTCCTTGGGCAAGACACTAAAATCGAAGGCCCTGTTCAGACCTGGTAGTAACATCTGTCCTGAGAGATCTGATCAGTGGACATCTCAAAGTTTGTCTGTTCACACTTCTCATTGAAAAGAAGGTTCGCCCTTGTGACCAGATATCACTTCCCTGCTCTATATGCAAATTATCACATATATAATTTATGATTATTATTACCAATTTAAAAAAAAGGCAGAGAACCATAAAATGAATTTAAACTAGAGCGGGTCAGGTTGTCCTTCATATGTGGCCCAGGTTACATTCGTGTTCACAGAGTCAACAGAATGTTTCCCAGGCCACGTCCCCATGTGATCAAATCTGGCACTGAGGATGTATTTGAGTTCAGAACTGAACTTATAGCACTGTCCCCCTTAACATTGAAACACTGAGGACGGATGATAAGACGAGGTCTGAATAGCCCCTGGCAGCTGTGCCCTTGTGTAACACAACACGACAATTAAAATAAGCTATTCATGGGGAAGAATGAACAGCAGCACTCAAGGTAGAATGAAACAACTCTTGGACGGAGTATTAAAGACATTTCTAAGGTTGGAACCAACTAAAACTGCCCAGATATTGTTGTACTTTCCATTATGAGGTAGATCTCCAGAAAAAACATTAACTAAAGTCCATTCATTAATTAATCTGAATTATCCGAGGCCCATTCTGTACCACTGCAATGATTAAATTTTTAAAAAACTCTTCAAGTTGCCCACCGTCATGGTTTCCAGGGTTGTGGTATGAATCATCCTGTAACATGGGACCTTTATAAATAATGAATTTCAGATGAAAACTCTGTGAGGTTTGATTCAGCTCCAGTTGGGTTTGGAAAATTAGAGTCATTGCTTTCCGTTTCTCATGTAAATGATTTATCCAGCAGCATCCCCAGTGATAGATGCGCCTGTATACTGTAACTCAATAAATTCCCAGTGTACATACCCCTCGCCTTAATACACCTAATCTGATTACAGCTGTATGTATATTACCCTGCATTCCTTTAATCATACGCTGCTTGTATATTGTTTATTGTATATTTCCACCTACTTCAATTTCAGTGTCACTTTTCCCCCAAGTGGTGGCAGCCTTACAAAATCCAATACCCCTCCGTTTGCAGGTAATCATCCAATTAGTTGAAATAAATAAAACAAATCAGTTCTAATAATCCGGCCGGATACAGTCGTTGGTTTTGTGAAATAAACTCCGATAGGAAAAAGGTTATTTCCTTCTCAGGCTGTTTGTGCATTATTCACAACAGGTTACTGAAATAAAAACATCTCCTGTGGGGGGGGGGTGGTATCGACCCGAGAGGGAGGCTGAGTCTTTTGTGAGAGCTTCACCGAGGGATCAACAGAGATGACACAGATAATCTTGTTTGCCACAGAAATGCCTGAGTATTGATTCAAGAGCCAAATATATATAACGTCTTAACGTTTATTCTGAGCTTCTTTCAGTGAAATCTTTCACCAACTGCAGGGAAACACTGTCCGTGGAATCACAATGGATTTAACCCTTAAATCACTTGATTCCCCTTTGTGCACTTTCCCTCAAAAACATCTGTTTTAACTTTGAAGGTTTATGATTGGTGGCACAGTGGAGTTTGCATGCTCTCCCATGTGTTTTCTGTGGATACTCCATATTTGTGAGGATTTTCAGTCACCTAGGTCGTTGCAGAGGCTAGGGCCAGGGGGGGAGTACAACCCTGACAGGTCACCAGAGTTTCACCGTGCCAATACATGGAGATAAACAACCTTTTGCACCTATGGTCAAGTTAAATTTGCCAATTAACCCAATCCCAATCTGCATATTGTTAAGACTGTTAGAAGATGTCAGAGTTCTCGAGAGTCTTCAGGAGTTGGACTTGCTTGTCTTTTGATCAAGCAGTTGTTTCTTATGGTAGATTTGTGACTAGTTCTACCTCTGGTATCTTTGCTAGTGTCACTGCGATGTTTAAAACCTTTGGTGAAAACATCCTTCTCCGGTTGGGTGAATACCTGCCAGACAGTTCCTCTAACCACTATCCTTGTAATGTCCTGCAGTGTTGTCCTTATTCCTCCAGGTCAATTCCGATGTCCACGAGCAAGTCCAGTTGCCTTTGTCGTACAACTCCTGACGACTCTGGCTTTCTCCCATTGTCCAAAAGCATGCAGATTGTGGTTAGGTTGCTTGTAGACAAAAAAATTGAATGATTGTTTGTCTCTTATCCTCAAAGGATAAGCAGTATAGATTATGGATGGATGGATGGGTTTATAATATTAGCTCCAGAGAGTATGTTTTGTTGGTTATGTGACTGGAATAAGGACGAGAATTCTAAACAGAGCTTTGCTTTTTAAAGAATGTAAGCAGCACTCAGTTGCATCTTGAGCCAAAACCAATCGGCACACCAGTCTGATTAATTCTGAGAAACTGACAAAAGCAAGAGCTTGAAAAGAGCTGATTAGAACTTGAAGTGATATTCTTTGACCTTAATCATCTTTTTATTTCTTTAGAGAAAAATTATATTTTGAGACTCAACCTGAGAGCAATTTGTCTAACATCAGATGTGCATTTGAACGTACTTGCAAACCTGTTCACATCACATACACACTTTCTTTTATCTGTGTGTATTGATAATAGTGTTGCCTTTTTGGACTGTTTTTTTTTTTGGTGGTAAATGTTGTTTTAAATTTGTTGACTCACATGCGTAATCCTTATTCTCTCTATGTCAACTTTTGACTGTCTAATGTTGGGAAGCTTTAACTATGTTTATCTGGAGGCTTCCCAATAAGCCCACTGGTTTTGCTGCCTCTTCCTGCACAGCATCTTATTTGTCATTTTTTTCAATGTACCGATTGTATCTGCTAAAGAAAAGCAATGTAAAAAGAAAAACCTTGAAATAATCTCGGATCCTCCAACTCAAAATGGCTCATTCCATCTCTGTTTGACCTATTGACAACAATATCTTTGTGTGTTGTCCCTCTGCAATACACGTGTGCGTTGGTCCTGTTTATGAATCCCAGTGGAGATCATTTAGAAACAGTGTTTTGACACTGTATCGACTCATCGACTCATGCATTCCTCTGTGCCAGGGTGATTTTATAAGCTTTGCAGGCGATAGAGCACAGTCCAGTGAAATATTTTTGGCAGGCATCTTTGTATGTTTCTTTATCTCTCTGTCTGTGTGTGTCTGTGTTTGTGTGTTTGTGTGTGTGTGTGTGTGTAAGAAGAAGGGAGGAGGTCATGAGTCTGCATGGTGTCTAAACAGGTCTGCGTGTTGCCATGGTGAGGTGATAGGGCAGCAGCCATGCAGTCGTTGTCTGCTGTCGCTGTATTTGTGTGTGTGTGTGCGTGTGTGTCTGTGTGTGTGTGTGTGACAAAGAGAGAGAGAAAGAGAGAGTCGAGCAGAGTGGTGTTTAATGTGCAGGGCTAGAACGGTGAGTAAGGATTAATATGAGATTTCAGTCTTTAATGATCCTGGGTGCCCTCTGTTAAGCCCTAATGGCGCGCGCGCGTGTGTGTGTGTGTGTGTGTGTGTGTGTGTGCGTGTGCGTGTGTGTGTGTCTCTTTCAATCTAAATTTTCCTCTTCAACATTCTGTATCCACGTGACGAGATAATTGTTAGAGCTATTAAGAAGACATACAATGAATGCAAAGATGACTAATGGAGTCAGGACCCCGTCTCAGAAGTCTCGGGTTTGGTCAGGAGGGACCGATTTTAGATTGCTGATTGATTTCAGACTGAAAAAAAAAAGATAAATGGGAACGGCTTATCTGGAATTTAGGGTCAGAGGTCAAGGGTTAGGCTTATGCAAGTAGTGGTCATTTGAAGTGTATCGGTTAGGTCGTCAAGAAAGTCAATGTAATGTCCCCAAAAGTGACAAGTGACTATGCTCGTGTGCCATTGATTACATATAAAGATGGATTATATGTCTCCAGCTCCTCCCACTGCACCACAATGAATCCTTAATATCCTGGGTATGGACTCTGTTAGTATCTCTGTTCTCGACCAATCACAGGCTCATCTCTGCTGTCAATCAGGACATTTCACCTCATTTTCATAACTGATCACAACCTGACTTATTGGAATAATAATAATAATTTAATAAATACACCGGCGTGATAAGAATTACCTCAAATGTATTTAGGTAATAAAATGTTTCAGAAAAATGGATTCAACATGTAATTTTACTTTTTAGTTTGGTCCGTGTCCCATATGCTAACACAGAGGAGGCGGGGTTTATGTGACCTACAGTGCAGCCAGCCACCAGGGGGCGATCCAGATGTTTAGCCTTCAGCTACGGCTTTAACCATTGTGTATGTAAATGTAATATTCAGTGTTGAGTAACGTTGATTTAATCTCTCTAATTCTTTGCCTGAAGTGCCGTCCAGGAGATGATGTTGACACTGTTCTGATCTGAGGAACAAAAGGATTATGTAGTGATATGGGTCTGTGGCTGATTTAATCTGGGTCTGAAAGGGGGGGGGGGGGGGGGGCTGGTAGATCTGAAGCGATCCCGCTCTGAATCCCGGAGGTCATGGACCACGCAGACGGGCAGATGGATGGTTTTGAGTGATGCTGTGGAATATTGCCACTAATGCCAAGGATCAAAAGAGATCAGGGGCGACCTTTCACCTTAAGTCTGTGACAGAAGGAGGCTGACCTGGTTGTGTGTGTGTGTGTGTGTGTTAGGGCCCGAGAGAGGAGCTGTTCCTGGAAACCAGTAAGCATTTAAAGATCAACAACCTGGTCACAGGACAAGCACACAAATGTTCAAAGATATTGAAATATTCACTAACGCTGTATTTTTTATTTTATCAGTTATCGGCATTTTTGTGTTTACCATCCAGGTGAGCTAATAGGTGTCCTTTCAGACTGGTACAAACTGGTGCCTCAGTCAGTCAGCGAGGTCACACACTGAGACAAGAGACGAGAGACGAGGAGGCGCAGTTGGAGAAATATTCATGTGGAGCAGAGCAAAGTAACACGAAGGCACAAGTCGTTAAATGTTTAGCAAACTACGGAAAACAAATTATGCTTTTCTGGATAATATGTGAATTCTGAGTTCAGTCAGAGGCAAAGCTGCTACACAAACATGCACCTGTGTCCCTCTGTAGGTGTTTTACAGCCAACAACAAACCCTTTGTTGATCTAAAGATCTTTAGTTTTGCAACATGGACCTCAGCTCCTGCACCAAAGTCAGACTTGCTACGTGCTCATTGGCCGTCCCTCAACTTTCACACCATTATTTGCCACGTCTGGCAGTGGCACTGAACTTTTACATGGGGCCTCGATACAAGGTGCACAATCTGGCAAACAGATGTTTTTACACTTGACGGCACCTGTGCACTATACGCACACAATTACAACCTATTTAAGCAACTCTTTCATATATTTTCCCGTTTGCTTTCAACCAATGATGTTCAGTAAATTGCGATTCTGCTTCTGAAGGAAACAGACATGTGACATATCAGCAGTGAGATACTCCTGATTCTGTCCATTTGGCATCAGTTAGACCATAGTATTTATACACAGATGTATATTATTATATACAGTGTACGGTCGACACAATGAAACTCTCCCAGGCCCCACCCATGGGTGTCTGCTAGGCCCTTTTAGCACCTTAAGAGATTTACATAGTCTGTTTTATGAATAGGGAGATTATGCTTGGGGGTTGGCTGTTGTCTCCCATCGCTGCACATTATCTCCTCCAGTGTGTGCATGCATATTGTGTGTGGTGTTATTTCGGTATTGGGTGGGGGGGAAGGGGGGGACAACTGCCCCCAAATCAGGGAGAGAGGAGACCAGTGAGGATAAGGTACAGTGGGCTTTGCTTGTCCCTCACAAGAAATCCTTTTGTCTGCAGATCATCTACCATCCCAGCCTTTAAAGAGGATTATCACATGTTGGAACATTAAACTGGAAGCACGGTTATCATCTCCCGACGGCGAGCTCTCCACAATGTAAGCGGACTACGAGCGGCCACGCATTGCTGAGCACATACATCAAGCGGAGCAGGTGTTTACAGTTCACCGCGGCCTCAATTTACCTGTGGGGTTTGATTTATAACAGATTTCCGAGCTAGACAGTGTCAGTCGTGTGTTAAGCATTCCTCATGCATACATAACCTTCTAAAAACTGACTATTAAGTTTAGATTTACGATGAGCCATCGCCGCTCCATCTCTCTGGTGCACGACTCATCAAGGTTCTTCTATCACAGCCTCCTTTGCCGGGTCGAGGATTCTCCCATGCAACACGTTTTCCCTTTTTGTTCATCTCCCATTTGCGCTTGTCTGAAAACGAGGGGGACGGGAAGAGATGAAAGGGGGAGTTGCGTGAATAAATGTGGGAGGGGAATTGAAAGAGAGGCATAAGTGGGGGGAAACTGATTGGCATGGTGCAGACTTTTAGTTTTGAGTGTTTTTTTGCTCTGTATTGCCATGAGCTGCCAGACAAATTGGAATTGAAACCCCAGCTGGCCATGAGAAATCCATTGTGTTTTTTTCAAATCCTGTATCCCTGTCTTCCCGGTAAACTTATTATTTTCTCCTCCTCCCCTTTTGTCCTTTTTAATATATGTGTTAAGGCTTGCAGCCGCCTACAGGATGAATTTGTTAAAGAAAAAAAAAAAAGCCCTGGTATTTTTATAAATAATGGTCTGGCTTCTCCCTGGAAACCTTCGAGGCTGAGTGCCTGGCATATAGCACCCCCTAATGTGTCCTCAGAATTTATCTGGTCCCACACCCAACAATATTCATCACAATGTAAAATGCAGCTCCTCTGCAATACATCACAATCCGGCCACAGGGCCACTTTAAATCAAAACTACATTGCCCTTGACGTCTGCATTAGGCCCATAAACTACTCCCCCCTCCCCCCCATTCAGGCCCATTGGACGTTGTGAGATCCTTGTTGACCACACAGCCTCCTGCGTGAGTGAGCATGCGTGCATGTTGAGCTGCAAGAAGTCGAGAGGTGGTGTCTGGGTGGTGTTGCAGCAGGTGGAGACTGTGTGTCTGGGTCGTCCCTGAGTGAACAGTGATTTATGGACTCTACCTGCTCAGTGGCATCGGTCCAGACTTGATATTGGCTCTGCACGGCTCACACGCTGTGCTCCTGCCAGGATTTTTCACGACGAGGGGAGAGGGGAGAGGGGGGGCACTGATGTATTCGCCTGATGGCCAGTCCAGGCATGTGGGTGGCGCGTGCAAGAGTTGTACGCTGGTGGTCAATTGGCTATATAGATAGGTGATAAATATATATATATATAACTTTATGTTTAATGTAAAAGTTGGCTGTTTAAATCAAACTTTCCCTGGCCCCTCTCTCTCCACCTCGCATTGAGCTGCAGCTGCGGCCACTCACCTTGGCTAAGTATCGCCATGTGACTCCACTTCCTGCATCCATCATTTCAATTTAAAAGCACTATGCAGGGATGTGTAATGGCGACTTCATGACATTGCAGTGATGTGTATAGCGGACTCCTGATGGGAGTTTTATCTCCTCTGCTACAGTGTTCCACCGGGCCCTCATACACTGCACGTGGTAATGCACAGCAACAGCCACACCTGGGTATGTAGTGATTTGTGCCGTGTTTAAACAGATCGGGCAAATGCACAGACACGTGCGAAACCCATTGTGGAGGCAGCATCGGGGAATGGTTTTCAGCAGAGGGTATTTGCTTTATTACTACTTAAGACTGGGGAGTGAGTGTGTTTGACTTTAAGATTGACTTAGCAGCCAGAGATCAGATGGATCCAGCTGGTTTGCACATGCCGCATGCATCAGCTCTGTCTGGGGCACATCCGAGAGCACTTTCCACTCTCCTTTAGTCTCCTGCACTGCTGGGTGACCTTGACTGAAAGGGAGAACCTCACCTCACAAGTAGATGTGATGTAAAAAAAAGCAAGGAGCAATTGTAGCGTGTAGATACAGCACCAGGTCAGTGAGGTGTTAGAAGATGGTTTGGGCAGCGGACAAGCCAAAGTGTGACAAACTGATCCAACCTGTACAGAGTGGAGAAACACTCCAGAGGGAATTGGCCATTATAGTCCAGCAGAGAAGTCTTGTTATTGTGTATTCATCAAACTGTGGAATTTAATTGACACTGTGATAGTGCATAAGAACCGTATAGACCTCCCTCTATTACCCTTATCTACTTTTAAGGCCGCAAACACATCGTTATGCCTCATGAGTCTCTGTATGGTGGTCGGTGAGACTTGCATCCTGCAGGAAGGAGAACACATCAGGCTGTATCAACCTGACTGTATCTGTTCACTGGGACGCTGTGAGATGGTCACCACAAGGGAGCAAAGACACGTTTAGAGAAATCCACCTCATCTCCTCCATCAGGCTTAAGCAAATGCCCCCTTTGTGTCTGCCGTGTTAGAGAGGTGAGGATGTCGTGTTTTTAAGGGGCTGAAGTTGGATGAGCGGGGGTCGGTAGTCAGTCCTCTGCAGCCTGGTCCCTAGGGAGGTCCCTTCCTGCCAATTTATCCACTGCCATGACGGAGGCTACCTTAAGTGCATTAGACAGTGGCACTGCTCAGACAGGGGCCTCTCTACAAACTACTCTAGCACAATCTACTCCAGCATTCTTTCTCCCAGAGTGGAATTCCCCAGGAGCAGCCTCCTGGACAGTACTTCCCTCAGCAGCTTGGCATAGATACATTTTTGACGCCCAATTGTTCTAGAACTGAACCAGTGACACTGGTCTTTGGGGGTAGTAGCCCAGTCTGTTGAGGAATCTTCCCCCAAAACGTCTTTTAGGCTTAGAGCAATAATCTGAGCTCCCTCTGTCAACAGCAGGGACACAGTCTGTTCTGTCAGTGGACATTTAATGTGGCTGCTGTCGCCTAAAATATCTCCAGGAATGTCGGGGGATTGTCCTAGTTGGTCACTTTGCAGAGCGCGAGGCCAGAGAGATGTCAGCTTCCCAACCGGCACTCTTTATTTAGCATACCGTGTTCTGCCGAGCCCCGCTCCATGGTGGACCTCCGCGTCCCGGCACTCCACTGAATATGAAAGAGGGACGAGTAATTGGTCACCCAGATATACTTGGGCTTATCAACTCACCTCAGCACTGCACCTTGAGCTGCTGCCCCACTCTCTCACCCGCAGCTTAGCAGAAACCACGTCCCCCTACCACAGAGTGCCTGATGGGAGATTTTTCTCCTTCAATATCTGGGGGAATAAAGAATAAGTTCCACAACACTCCTGTGCCCGTCATTAGCCTATCGAATTGCCACGGTGCAGCTGAAGCCTTGCAACAAGCGCAGGGCACAGCAGCCTCAGCAGTGGATTAAATACGAAGCCTCGGGCGTTCGGAATAAAATGTTCCAAATTGATTTGGCCGGTGCGGTTTAAAGGGGGAGAGCTGCTGATAGCTTTTCATTAACAAACGTCCATCGCCTGCGTACATGGTGATTGTTCAGTGGACCCGCATTGAGACAGAAAGCAGATTCATTCCCTTTAAACGGCAGTTATATCGATACGGGGGGGCGTAGATGCATTCAATGCATTTTGTGATTCCACTTCTGAAATTTGCTTTGATGGTTTAAATGGGATCTATTTATTTGGCCTATCGTTTGTGTAGTTTAGATCACAATCAAACATGGACTGAGATTTGCATCTAAATATTTATATATATATATATATTATATCTATAATGTGTTCTCTTCATCTCCATTTGTCCCATCATTTCACTGGCTGGAAAATCAGTAGATGCCAAACAGCTGAGTCAGCAATATCAGTTGTGTTAGAGGAAACACTTTAAAAAGTATTGACACACCAATCGGCAAAGCATTTCCAGAGCAGTGTTCTGCTGTGAGAGAAGTGATCGTTTGATGCAAAGTTAGATGCTAATGACTAATGTGTCTTTGACGGGCACTGGTCATGAGGATCTCAATGTCATGGAGATGAATAGGAAAATATTTCACAGATGGTTTTACTCTGTCGGTGGAGGATGAACAACCTTCAGAAACTTTTACAAATACCCTGAGGCGGCTGTTGCCGAGAGGAACCTGAAGTAATTACTACACCTTGGAAGTCAGAAAATATTCCAATTTAAAATTCAGAAAAGCCTTGATGAAGGGGATGGCAATGAAGTCTATTAAAGTTGTTTATTTTTATATGAATTTTGTTTTTTATTTAAGTTAAAAAGAACTGTGCAATGACAATTCTGAGGTTATGGTTTTGAACAGGTATAATTAACATTCAGATGAGGAGGATGGGAATGTCAGCAGATTTGCACGATGATCTTGCCGAGTGAAAAAAGAAAGGGGATCACCAAAGGTACAACATCTATAATTGAAGGTGGAGTGCTGAACAGAACGTGGGCGAGCCCCACAACCTTTCAACCACTCTGAGTTTTGTGTCCAAATCTGAGCCGAGCCAGATGTTTTCCGCGATTACAGAAATCAAACACGTATACAAAAAATCCGGTTGACAGCTCAGCCGACGTGACTGAACACGAATATCTTTTTAAATCGTTTCCTACTCAACAGGTAGATATATGGGCTGGGGTCGGGTGTCCTCGCCCTAATGGACATATAAATACCTGAAGGACACCAAATAGCTGTTGAGATATTTCGGTCTGAGGGGTGAACGACCAACCGACTGACCTATAGCTTGGATACAAGGAAAAGCCTAACTTGTATCTAATCAGATTAACCGTCATCCTCTCATTATACATTGAGCAAAACACTGTTCTGCAAAGATATATGACTCATTAAAAACACAATCAAACTAAAGACATATTAAAAAAATGTCGGACCGAAGAGGAAGAAGGAGCAGATAGTAAAAGATCCTGACATTTAGCCCCTTGTTTGGCCCAAGCTTGAAAGTCTTTGCCTCCTACGTTTCCCATAATGCATCTAAACAGCTTATAACGCAGTGTTCCTGTGGAAGTCCTTGAAGCCTAATTCTAGATAACTGTGATGATATGAGACTTTGAAAAGCTCCCTGCAGAGCACAGAAAACACGAGACTGCTCCCAACTTGACTCTCCCTGCAAAACAGTTCTCATTTCAAAAGTGACATTTCTGCCAGGTCCGGACTCATGAAGCATGTTTGTACCTCGGAGAAAAATCCTTTGAATGCTAAATTTAGGGATTGTGACAGATTTTAGTTTTTTAAATCGTACGTGTCACTTTATTTACAATCTCTGAGGTGAACTGTGTGTTTTTCCTTGCAGCCGCAGTATCCAACAGTTCTCAGTAGTGTGCCTTGCCACTTTGTCACCGAGCTTTGGTGTCGCTATGAATCCACGCTGTGTTTTTTTTTTTACATCTGGACCACCTACCAGCACCACACACTCACACAGACACACACACACACACACACACCTGCTCTTCTCTCATTGCTCTCAGCAGGCCCTCTGCCAGTCTCCGCAGCAGTCAGCCAATCAGTCACCTCTCTGTAGTTTAGATCAGACGTGCTCCCCTCATTGGCCGACTCGATGCAGCAGACAGCCGAGCTGGCGGGGCGGCGCTCCGGTGGAGAGTTGCTCTCGATTGTTTTGCTTGCAGAATGAGACATCCCATATTCAGGGCCCATGGGCCGTTTCATTAGTTTAATGCTTCACCAGGTTAGAGCACTCATTAGCTAAATGCAGCGTTTCTTTCCTAATCAGATCAGCTAAATCAGATCAGTCTGTATCATCTGCTACCTTTCTCACACCGGGGGGGGCGGCGGCGGCATCTCCTGCTTTACCGAATATTGGGAGAACGATTGTTGTGCCGTGAGATCTAATTCAATCTCACACACAGTACCCCCCCCCCCTCTCTCTCTCTCTTATTCACATCCTTCTCATTCAAACTCGGTTTCTCTCAGACAATTGTGAATGCCAAATATGTAAATAAAACAAGAAAAAGCTGCCTTTGCCTCTGGTCTGTTCACTTTGCATTCTGTGAACTGAGTGTTTGTGTGTTTCTCTGTTTTCTCATTCATTCTAACCCACTGCTGCAGACAGTATTTCTCAGAGGTCCAACTCCAAGGAGGAAAACTCAATCTTCCCCCGACATGTTTCAATTCTAAAAAAAAGGGCGGCTCAGGAGTGACATGAATATACGTAGCCTGCAAAGTCAGGCCTTGGGGTTCAGTAATTGAAAATAACTTTATTTTATTTCTCCCCCCCCCCCCCCTCCCCCTCCTTTTTCCATTTATGATATATAGCTGCAGCGACGCAGTAAATCAGAGGAATTGCATTTCTAAACTAATAACTTCCCCAATTTCTCACCCGACCCCCAACATCGCTGCAGAGAAAAAGAGGAGTCAACCCAAAGAGGAAATAACTTTAACACATAATACAGTAGATTAACAATTTTCTCCGGAACGGGGGGGTAGGGGGGACAATGCATGGCGAAAAGCATGCAAAAATCAGATATCTGACTGTTGTGAATGAAAAGCTCCAGCAGCTGGAGCTCGATTTAGCAGCTCTCTTTATCTCTCTAATGTCCAACCCATGGGTACTCGTGAACCTCTGACCTCACTCACCCCCCCCCCCCCCCCCCCCCCCCCCCCCCCGGTCCATGCCCGTCTTTTCACATGCCGCCGCTGTCCTCCGTGGAGATAAAAGACGGGAAGTAAACCGATGAGATATCTCTACAGATAATTTTGTAATCTTGCTGGCTCCTCACTTCTTTTCCCCAAGCAAGGGACGGCTTTGCTGAGACACTTGTCCCTCTGTCTTTATCTTCACGTTCACAGACACGTGTTAAGGTGCAGATTTGCTTCTCACTCGTGTGCATACAACAGATATTGCCCTGAAGTTTTTGAAAGTTGCTTTCTCTGCAATCTCTCAGTGCTGGACCTTTCTACCTTTCTACCTTTCTCAAAAACCCCAGTAGCAGCAGTTTTCTCAGGCTCCACACAGGTATTTATTCATCCCTTTGATCAGACATGTTATTCTCTCCCGTATTAGTTGCTGTCCTAACATTGATGAACTGGTTTCTTTGCGCCTATCCAGAGTAATTGATACACTTGAGAGAGTGGACTCTTAGTTTTCAAAGTGGATATGGTGCAGTTACATAAACATCCGAGTAAACTACATAAAAAGGGAGGAAACATTGCATTTATTTGCATAGTAATTCATTTTTGGCCCTCTTATGTGCTCATAAAGCTCACATGAGTGCGCCTGCAAAAGCAGAGAGTGATAAATAAGTAATATGAAACTAAGCCTGGCTCCCTCTGCTCTTTGGGGAGCGGCTGTGTTTTTTTTATGCGTTTCATGAACATGCAAGATCCCAAATTACCTTTTCAAACCCGAAACGTAGATTAGGTGATCATTAGAATAGTTTCCTTAATTTATTTGTCTTTATTTCACGGGGGTATAACTGAATCCTTTACACCTCTAGTGGGTTTACGTCAGTAATGGAACAGGGGTGTTTAATGTTGTTTTCTCTTCTTTGCCAAACAAGGTGAGGGTCTTGACAACATCAGGAAGTTTTAGCTGAAGTGAGGGAGAACATAATCTTGGGCTAATTAAGTCCAAGTATTTACAGCCCCGGTTCCTTCTAGTGGCTTCCCAAGTCTTAAACCTATACTCTGCATATATCATTTTATTGTACCTGGAATTCAGCTTGGCGCTACACACCTTGTGTTCAGCCGGAGATATGCATCATCCATTATTTCCTACACGCTGACTGACTGTGTGAACTAGTGTTTGGCATAGGCAGTTGACAGAGACCTGTCAGCCAGATATGATACACAAGTATTTTCCCCATTAACCCTCTGAGATTGGACTTAATCTGAAAATACACTTTCTCCTTTTCCTCTTCCTCTTTGATTCCTCTCATAATGTCCACTCCTCCTCCTTCACTGGCTCAGACGCTGATGAGAATACCAAGCTAAGTCTTCCCTGACAAGCCAGCTGTTAACTCTGGCTCATAACCGCTGTGGTTGTTGGTGTGTGACGTTTACCAGAAAGCATGTCACAAATGCTCCTGCGTGGTTAAACGGTTACATAGTGAAATTCCAGGCGATCTGGGAGAGAGCTGAGGCAACGGCAGAGATGCCATTCTGCCTATTTTAAGTTTGTGTACCACCTAAATGATTTTAAAGCCGTTATTTTGGGGTTAAAGAAACTACATTGTGTGGTTTCGATTTGAAGATAAAGCCACGCATTGTGTAACTGTAAGAAAGGAAGGCAGTGATAATAAGATCATATTACTTGGTTTTAACTTACATTAAATCACCTTTTATCCATCCTATTCTAAATAAAGTCTTCTTTGGGCCAAACCTGAGTTGCAGTTGCATGCACTTAAGGGGGGAGTTGAGGCTTCTCTCTGCACAGCCACTTTTCTAATGTGTCTAACAATAGCCTGTGTGTGAGTGTGTTTAGGGACCATCGGTAAATTATAGCTAGAAAAAATAACAGCACCCCCCCTTTGTCAATAGTCACCAGCAACTGGTCTGGAAAACGTGAGAGCCCGATGCTGCTGTGTTTGGAAATGACGAAGTGGTGGAAAGATGGATACAATGACGGCTGCACCAGTGCTGTGCCCCTTTTATAGAAATGTATATCGAAAGCTTCAGAAAAACAAACATGGTGTCATTTACTGTATATTGTGTCAGTCTGTGCTTCAGAGGGAAGGTCTGGTTACTGTAGATCTACACTCTGCTAGTAAGGCAACACAAATGAATTACATTTGTCCTAAATAAATGTTAGCAATTGCATTAATGTAGCTTGGTCACTTTAAGTTGAACAAAGTAAATTTAATTTTGTCTGCTGCCAATTGAAGTGATTTTTTGTTGGTCCAACAATTTATCTATTATTAAATTCATTGCTGCACCTACTTCCAGTTACTAGGATTTGATTTGACAATTACTTTTTACAGTACAGTTATATTGTTAAACATTATCTGAATGGCTTTCAAACAGTAGGACACAATTCTAGGTCTTCCTGCTTGCTGCACAGTAGACATCCATTTACTAGCACATTATGTTGATCTGAAGATGTGTAACATGTGAACAGCAAAGACCAAGAAGCCATAGAATTCATCAACAGGATTTATTTCACATTGTTCGGTGGACTTCTCATCTGTATTAATGAAGACGGATCCCTCTGTTTTGAAGGGAACGTATTTGTGTCCCTCACAGTTAGCTCTGCCCGTCACTCATCTGTGTGTTTTCGGGGCTCGACAGTGTCAGACTTTTTGAAATCAACTGCTCAGCCTCTCTGATAAAATGAGCGGACCTGCACATAACAATGCGATTGTAAGGTGTCATGTTTCTGAGGGACTAGCTCCTGGCAGACACTCACCGTGTCCCTGTGGGAGTCAGCTGACTGACAGCAGGCAGAGTGTAATGTAATGCAGCCACTGATGTGAGACAGCTTCATTCTGGGAACAACGGGGATACCAAAACTTTTTTGACAAATCCAAATATGAGGCTGCCAGTTTACGGCAGTAGATAAATTGGCAATTTGTGTGAGTTTGTTGTTTTTCATGCTGTACAGGAAATTAGGCAGCCAAATGGCTTCAACGGTAATTTGGGGACTAACCAAAGCTGACCTTGGTCCGATTTAGAATTCAACAGATTCAGCTCACTGTCCAAAATGTCCACAACGTATCAGATATTTTCTACAGAAACTGACACCTGTATATTACCTGAACACATTTTCACACAAATCACAAATTTGGCAGACGATACCAGATGATCATTTTAGATTTTCCTCCCATGAGGGGTTGCTTGGCAAGGTATTTCTGTAGAGATATGTTCCGTCCAGGCATCCAGTGTTTATACCACTTATCCTTTGAGGATTGCTAACGTTAGACGAGAGGCAGGATGCATCCTGGAGAGGGGGTCCAGTCTATCACAGGACAACCAACCAATTACAACTCACAGATAATTCAGTCTGCAGGTAACCTTAACTGTAGATATGTAAGAGACCATGTGACTGAAGTACCTATTCACAGAGCTGCAGTTGAACCAGGGGTCAAACTCATGTTCTTGCTGTGAGGTGACGCTGCTAAAACACTGCAACAATATGCCACCCTGTTATGATATGTTAATTCAGATATTATTAAAATATATCAAACGTATAAAAAAGAAGTGTTTATTGAGGTATTTTTCATTATAAAAAGACTCAGTTTGAGATTTCAGTCCCAAGTGATGACATGCCACTTCTTCAGCCAAGAGAAAAAGGTCAAGTCTCTCCCAGCTCTATCATGCACTGTACGAGTAGTGGAAACTCTATAGAAATCCTTCTTCACTCCCTGAGGGCAGATTACCCTCCTCGCTGCCCCTCGACGTCGTTGGCACTTCAAGAAACCGATCGGGGGCCGGTTTTCGAGAGTTGCCCGAGCTGACCTCAGGAGTTATTTAAAGCGGGTCAAGCTATTTAAATGCAGTGACATCAGAGCGGGTCCCTCCGAGTGGCACTCTAGGAGCAGTGAAGCACAAGCTGGTACTCTTAAATTATAGTTACCTTTGAATCGCAAGGTTAAACTGCCCTCGATGGATCTGCCAAAGGGACAAATGATAGGGACGAGCAGTTGGGGCTGGCATAATGTTAGGATTGTAGGGGTGCCAAAGTGCCGTGGTAGCTGGTCCATAGTCACTGTTTACACGCTGCTGGAGAGAGTGCTCATCCTGGACGAGGTCCCACTACTGGACAGGTCTCACACAGCATCGCAGCCAGCAGCCAGGCAGGAAAACCCACTGAGTACCACTGGGACTGGGGCTGCATGTAGTGCTGGCACCATCCAGTACCTCATTGGATATAAAACAATCCATAAAGAGGAACAGTGTGTCTGTTTATCCCGAGTAAACTGCACACATGGACGGAAAGGTTGGCTTCATTAGTTGTGTTGCAGATACAACAGCAATATCTTTTTTTTTCCTTATTTAACAAAAAAGCTTAACTGCTCTAAAACATATGTGTTTCTGTTTAAAGTATTTTAGTTTAATTTACCTTATTTGATCGATGCCAATAAGTTGACTACCTTGCTCTGTGCTTAGTGCAGCAGAGCACAGACTAACCTTTTCATGACATTCTTTCAAACACCTCAACGTAAAGCCAGACAATAAACAATTAATGTCCCGCGTCAGCAGAGACAGCAAATTGTACGTTAGCCTTTTGCTTACCTCTGTATGTTGCCTGACCTAAATGTAAGATTTGTTTTCCACTCTCTGAATAGCTTCTAGCAAGGGAACAGGACTTGAGTCACGCTAGCGGCTCTGTCAGCCTGCACTTTGAGTACAGCTGTTGAAAAGTCAGAGGATTACTGATGGGGACTAGTCTGCGCCGAGTCTTATGACGATCTGAGCAATGAGACGTTTCACTCAAAGCTCTAAATGTCACCCTCGTGGTGACCCTAGAGGAAAAGACAGGGGATCAGACACGTCATAAGAATTCTTCCTCTGGCCAACGTAGATATCAGCACCAAATTTCATGGCAATCCTTTGGATAGCTGACATTCCAGACAATTGAAACACCAAACTTGTCAACCTCAGGGAAATAAAGAGAGATCACCATAGATTGCAGTATCTATGCCAGGGAACCATGAATATCTGGACTTAATATAACAGTAATTCATCGATTATGACTACAGAAGTTGACAATATCACTAACGTGGGTAAAAAGAGTTTGTTTTTACTCTATTCAATGTTTCATTTGTGTCCCAAATGTTTCCGGGGGGGGGGGGGCTTAGCAGCTGGCTTAGTGGTTTCAAGCAGGATCACTTGCTAAATACTGAGACTTATCTGTTTTGTGGTGTCTATCCGAGAAACAGCATCGAGCAAAAAGAGGTTTTGATATTTACCTAATGACCAAGTCTGCAAATTCATTATGAAACTTGTAAAAACTATTTGAGCCTGCATGGTGCAAATTGTTAGATGGGGTCACATCCGTATGCAGCTGTAATTCATTCCAATCTTGAATTATTGCTGAATGCTTGTTTCAATAAACAATGAATCTTCATTTATGTATGAAGATTGTCGCTGTTGGCATTCATGAGAGCATGGGTGTCAAGCCAGTCCTTCGGGGGGGGGGGGGTACATGGGGGTTCTTCTCCTGCAATAATAAGAATATAGTGATGCAATTTTCTGCAAATTTACATATATATATATATACTTTAAGTCGTCTTTGTCGTCAGGCGCCATACTTATATGTATTATATGTATATTTATTTAAATATTTTCATGTCAGTTATTTTGTTCTGGCTATTGAAACTTAAACTTATTCATTTTTTTTCTTCTGCATTATCACATACAGACAAATAGCTGAATATTTTTCAAGGGCATGGAGTTGTAGAAAACAGAAAATACACAATGCAACTTATTTCAAAAAACATAAAGCAGCAGATTTGAAAGGAGCCAGACATCATGGTTAAAGCTGTATTTTAAAACGTGAAGAGAAGGGGCTGACGATAACAACTCAGACTGAGCTGTTGTCGCCTGTTTTCCAAACTGCTCAGTGTCCTTGAATGATCATCACCAGTTCATTGCCCTGTATGCTGTAGCCACACACATACAAACTGATAGAACTATACAGAGATTTGGAGTTAAAGATGGAGTTGTTCCTTTTTGGTTGAGGTGTCAGAAGTTAAGTTGTTGGCTGACGGTGCCACTTTCTGGTCAAGACAGAAAGTCCTCACTCACCGGACAGGACAACAAAGATTAATTGCTGTCATGAAGTTTGGGGTATTTCTGAGTAGTCTTGCGAGTTGGATTAAACTGTCACACGGGTCACATGTGGCCCAGAGGCTGGAGTTTCCCCTTCCTCTGACTCAGGCGTTTGTCTGCAACTTCTATTGGCTGCCTCTTATTGACTCATCTAATCAGGATCTGTGATTAATCTAACACGGCCAATTGGAAATTTATCTCCTTGTTCATTTCGATAGATTGATAAGATGTCCACAAACTGTTATCTTCATGACACCCCACACGTCTTTTTACGATTTCAATCTTTGTTTCTTTTCTTTTTCTTTTTCATCCCTGCAGTATAAGTTGTTTAATGATCCCTGTCCCACGTTTTTCCTCAAGGTCCGTTTGCACTCCATCCCGAAAGGACTGAGTCAGGAGTAAAGAGAGGGTCAAGTCGGCCCTTTGAATCGTGTCTCACCTTAAGGATAGTTGCTTAGAAGTAAATTGTGTAGCCTATACTTCTCAGAGCTCTAACACTTTTATAGATTCCTCGACTCAAGGTAAAGTATTCTTCTTACCATCATCATTTCTTCATTCGATAGTCTTTTTTTCTTTTTCCATCTCATTGTAGATGAGATCCATAGTTTTCTACTTTTGCAGATAATGAAACGTCATAAATAGCTGATCCAACCTCCTGAGATGAAAGACATTACAGAGCACGGGGCCTTTGATTTAGCCCGGCTTACCCTTGCAGATTGCAGGGTTTGTTTTACATTGCAGCTCACATCTTTCGAGAGTAATGGCTTCGGAGATGGGATTTGGCACGCGGACAGAGCGGCAGTGAATTCATCCGTCCGCCCGGCACTGCCCCTCGGAGCATAAAACACTGTAATGTGAAAGTATGGAAGGGGAGGAATGTGTAATAGTGGTGAAAGTGCAATTCTGCTTCCCATAAAGTCAAACTGAAGTCGCTTCACTCAATGCGACCGTGCCGGCTCGATGAAGTGGATCGGTCCCTGCCCCCAAAATGACCAAGGAAGAAAAGAAAAAAATTGTAAGCACCGCTGCCACCGAGAGCCGGAGATACCAAGTTCCACAGTGACACCGCCGCTTAAGTCACATGCCATCAGTTGTGTAACTTTGTAAAGCCATTTCGGCATCAGTGAGAAAAATCTCTTTTCACGTGACTGAACCCATTCGAACATATTTGAGTTTGTGCATAGGGCCTTAATGAATGTGTGTGTCTGTGTGTGTGTGTGTGTGTGTGTGTGTGTGTGTGTGTGTGTGTGTGTCCTCTTCACAGTCTCTAAATGAAGCTGTGCTCAGGTAACCTTTCCGGCCAATAACGTTCTGGGTAGACGTGCTGCAGTACTTCCTGTCTCTTCGACTCTATGTCTCGGTGTGACACCAGCCCTGAAGACGGCTGTCGCTTCTCATTTGTCACCAGCTAAATAAGAGCATGATTATACTTAACTCTGACTTTCCCTACGTTATTGGCTCCTCACCCTTCAGCTGCCCCTTACATCCTATTAGTAAGTGCGTCGTATGACAAGCGAGTGTCATAGGTTTGACTTTCATCATGACTTATTAGTGTCTCACACTTCCCTCCTGGTTTTCCCCTGACTGGGGTCAAACCAGGCTTTGGTGAACGGCCATTTAAATTTAGTGTTGTGGTCCCTAAAACATTTGTTATCAGACATACCTAAATAAAGACTCAGAGGGAGGAAGCGAGACACGATCGTGCTGATTGCTGAGAGAATAGAGACCAATAGTTAAAATTAATTTCTTCTTACGTAATGCAATTCTGTGGTTTAGCAGAGACGTGTCAGGAAGTGTCTGCGCGAAGGCTGATTGCAGTCGGATGTGGAAGAAGGACAACCGTCACTGGATCCACAACGAATGCACGAGCGCACACACACAAACACACACACACACAGGCACACTTGTCACCTTAACTGGAACCATCACTACAACATAGCTAACTCAAACCTAAATGAATCCCAACACCAACCATTAAAACCAAGTCTCAAACATCAAAGAGTCGTTTGCATGTCTGGACTGACCACAATGTCCTCACCAGGCATGCATACAGCATCCTGGCTATTTGGTGTTACATTTTATTGCTGTATATATGTAATGAGACACTGAGGAAGCGGAAGGAAAACTATATTTACTGGTTGTATAGTGTGTGCAATAGAGGCGGGGGGAGGGGGGAAGCCCCTTCAGTGTTTCAAGTTTGCCGAACCTCGTAGATCCCTCGCCGACCGAGCTACGTCGCTAACCCAGATATTAAAATTCATTTCCATGCAGAAGACGTGTACCATGTGGTCATTGTTGATCGGGGATTTAGATATGCAAATGTGAGAGAGAGAGGCAGAAAGAGAGTCTCAGTGCTCATCTTTGTGCATCTGCAAATGCACGTGTTAGATTTATGAATGCTCTGCACCCTCTCAAGCGACGGGGGCTGATAGCATGACCAATCACTTTTCAGTAATGCCGGGTTTGGTTAGTGTGCCCACCGACTAGGCCAGGAAACAGGCGATGTTATAAATGTAAGCAGCTGATTGGAGTGTGTGTCGCTGGTTGTGCACACATGTCAAAAGTCGTTTTTATCGAATAAAAAATCACCTCTGCAAGACGTGTAGCATTAAACCTCGGGGCATTCCACATTTGGGCTTTTTCTGCTGGTGAGTTATGTAACTGCAGCTTAGGCTTGACACTAAAAGACCAGGATGTAATGTTGTTAAATCAACCGTGGCTGGTAAATGTCTTGTTTGAGAATGACACTGATTATCTCCTCTTCAAGACTTCTCCATTTGACATGCTGCCATCTTAAAACCATCTGTAGGAACATTGGACGAGTTATATTGCAACAACAAAACCGGTCTGCAGCGGCACAGCACGGCCCCGAGGATGATGTTCCCCTGCAAAACTAATATTTGGCTCCGATGCAAAGTGAGCATTGCCAATACACCTTAAATCACAGGAGGGATGAGGAGGAGGAGGGTGCTTCCCCGTTATCTTCATCCCCTCTTATCCTTAGGGCTTCATTGTTCTCAGCATATCGTCTGGAGGTGTCCTAAGATTTGCCAGTTTTCTATGTTGTTTGTGTTCCCCTTCTTGCTTAAAATGTATAGTGAGTGTTATTCTCCGTGTGCAGCGATGGCAGAAAGGATGCGTGACTTGCTGTGGTTCAGGGAAAGGCGAGAGTACACAGGAGGTAGGCAAAGTGAGTCTTCCAAATGTGACAGTGTGGGACCTTCCAGGCACAGACAGACAAAAAAGGAAAAGTCCACATGGATGCACATGCAAATCCACACAAACACACAGTGGTTAAAGCACAAAGAGCAGGAAATATACTGTATATAGAAGGACCTCCATGCAGGCACGCATTCCTCCTTGACTCTTAACATGCACTCTCCTCACGTACACACACATACACACGCACACATAAACAGACACAGTGTGACGCACTGCTTGTTTAACCCGCAGTTCACATAGGAATGAATTTGAATTGAGTTACGGCAAAATACAGAAATAATGAATCATTAAGTGCCGTAGATCCGGCAGTGCCGTGCGCTCACTTTTCACATTAGCAGCCTCTTGCACGCCGACAAGCAGCGGGACCGCGATCTTTCATCTTCCGAACAGAGAGGACACCAACAGAGTCGGCTGGAGGTGGAGAGAGAGAGAGAGAGAGAGAGGGATACCGGGAGAGAAACCGAGAGGCTGAAAGCAGTCGGCGGGGATGAGTAACAGGCTTTGGGTGGTGTATTTTACAGGAGAAATTGGGTTGAACAGGAAATGATAGGGGGGAAGCATGCAAAGAGAAGGAATAAGGAGTGGAGATCAGGGCCACAGATGGAGGGATGAGAGTTTTTTATTAAGGAGGCAGTGATCTGATTGGTTTGCGGTGTGCCAACTGAAGCCTAGCGATGACTGTTGCTGTATTCTTCTCTCCGAGCACGTCTGACAGGCGGCCACTTAACTCAGTGACCTGTATCGCTGCACAGGGTCGCAGCCACAACAGTCCCTTGATCGGGCCAACACAAAAAGTTGTTCATCCTTCAAGAGCCATACACCTCATCGAACACACACACCACCTCCTCTTCACCGGCAAAAACCGGCGGAGTAATGACTGTAATTACCGGGTCGTCCCCTTGTTTGAATCACTCCTGCGAGGCGAGCATGCAGAGAGGATTAAAAATGAGGGCAAACAAATCAACAAGAAACATGAAATAATATGAGCTGCAGCTGCTTTCATACTAACAGAGGAGCATTTTCAGATTTGATTTTGATTGAGTGTCGACGTCTAAATGGTTTTTATTAGCAATAGTTTCAAAATGACCACAATTGCAATTTGCACCAGTGTTTTTTCATCCAGTGTGTTTCTTCAATCTTAAAGCTCCGCAACTATGAACGTCATTTCTCCTGCAGTTTGTTGTTTGAAAGTAGACAGGGACCTTTTTTTAGCAGTGCTGCTGTTGTGGCTTTTAAACGGCAGCGGATGCCTTCAACAGAGCATCGGGGACACTTTATAAATTCGATGTCCTGTGTTCATTCAAGCCATCATGCATTTATGGCGTTCCGGTAAAGAGCAGCCCGAAACGACCTGCGATCATATCAGCAACGTCACCGTCAGAACTCCGAGGCGAGTGAGAATGGCAGCACTTCGGAAGCCCATGGGCCACACAGCCGGAAATCCAGACATCGGCGTGTCCATCTGAGCGTGTGGAGACGTATTGCGACTGGCAGCATGAGGCTTTATTGAGAGGTTAGCTGAGGTTATTGGGAGGAAAGGAAAAAAGATGGAGAGGCTAAGTGACGGAGCAGAGTAGTAAACTATTGAGCTACTCTAAAAAAAGCTGCTCGCTGTCAGCCACTTAACTGATGCCCTCCTTTTTTCCAGGAGCCAGTTGATTTCTGAAGTGAAGTCGTGGAGAAGCGTTGAACTCACTTCAACTTTTGCCGTAAAGTACATGGAGGGAACTTGAATGGCATTTTTCAAGGTTATTCTAAAGCTGCATGTCAGGATATTATTTTAATTTTACTGCTATATTTCAATAACACTTTATATTCAACTTTAAATTAACACTAAAACAAAAACACTGTGTAATCTGCTCAATTGTAAACTTAAAATATTAGCGATGCTAACTCGCTTACTAGCTGCAGTTGTAAGACAGTACTTCCTCATTTCAGGAGGATTTCATTGGCTAACTTTATTCCTGTGTACTGTTTCCCACTGTGTGTGAACTGCTACTGGATGCTATATGAGGCTAAGCTAACATTGTTAGCTCCTAGGGACATTTAACCTCAAATAAACTCAATTTAATGCCACAGGAGCTCTTTGTCTTTATGTACTTTTTCCTTGCAGAAGTGACAGAGACATTTAAATATGCAAACCACAAAGTGCAAATCTAACATGTTGCTCATTCAAGTGTACTTATCTGTAGGAACCACCCCAACCAGGGACATGTTAGAAAAATTTAACCGATTAATATTGCAATATAATAAAACGACTGCTTTTAGGGTTAGGGTCTTTTTAAAGGGATTATAAATTGTACGATGCTAACTTCTTCGCTGTTCTGTAAACTTTGGCCTGTCTTTTGGCAAAATACCATGTACAGTTATCAAGTGCTGGTTTGACCTCTCACTGTACCTCCCTTTCTAAAATGAGTCAGCCAAAGACACAGCATTAGGTGAGGCTCGAGCGGATAGAACTGAAAGATGAAAAGAAGGGTAACTGGAGGACAGGGTTTAACAAATGGTCAGCTGTAATAAGAGACCAAACATAATCCTTCAATTCACAGCATGGGCTCCAATGAGGCTAAATTACATTTTAATGTGGATTTTAAATCCTTAAAATAAATCTGCATGATAAATTCTATTAGGTGCACGCCATGTTTAGATGAGGTTTGCATGTGACTTAAGTGTGAGCGTCTTTAGACATACTTGTATCTGTAAAGGGTCGGGAGGTTTCACAGCATCTGTCTACACCAGCAGAAAGTACTCAGTGCTCAAACTTCCATCACATTGTGCGAGAGGCTGAAGTTATTATTATTAAGTATATGAAACCTGTTATTACACTTGAATGTGAGAATAAACATCCAATCGCAAAGCAGAGAACGATTGTCCAATCAGATGGACTATAGCTCCCCTGCTTCCCAGGTGGGATCGATGATGTTTGATACTATAGAAAATAAACCTGCTAAACTTTCAATGCGGTTTGCATATATATATAAAGCCATTGTACCTTTTAGGACCCGAGGTGCAGGTGAAGGTAACTGAACCATCTGTTGTATGATTGTTCTCCCCTTTACGATTCTAGCTGCCTTTAACTCATTAGTAATCCATGACCATGCAGACAGCCCTCTGGTCGTTAGGTGACGAAATCTCTTCTTGAATTCAAGCAACAGCTGCTGCATATCTGCTGCCTAATAACTTAATGGGCACAGCCGTCAAACAAATATTTGAACAGGTAAATTGTTGGAGAAATGAGGCCAACTCAGAGCACTTCTCCCTCTTCGTGCTCTGCACAGCCTTTTCTACTCTGCAGGATGTTAAACATCCTCAGCAATAGTATATTAAAAACAACATCATGCACATTTTATAACGTAGGACTTGTAATAGAGAATGACATTTTCCATTCTGTCTGTTCCGGGGATCAGTCATGATTTCCCAGAAAATGGTCAAATAGTTCCTGCCGATGATCAAATATTCTTTCTCGTGATGCCCGTCCATCATCTGTGCTTTCCTTCCTCACATGGTGTCTGGTGAAAGCTTTGAGTAACAAAAAACAAAACTCCTTAGTTGTTTTATACTTCATTTCACTACTGAAACTCTGTTACTCTGTGGTGGGACACAGGCTCGGCAGGAAAGTGTATAGTAAACTGCATTGCGGTGATATGGCACTACAGTGGGGGAGACATTATTCTGTCATCTTGCTTTTACTGCTGAAGTCGTCGATGGCCGGGCCTTGGAGGGGCCTGAAATCTGTGTGCCAGCTTTGAGTAATGAGGATCCCTCGGGCCTGGACCTGAGCCCGAGCTCGGACATGCGCTAAGCGTGGCCGCATGGACGTGGAGGGCCGGGCTAAATGAAGGTCCTGGCAGAGAGCTCCTGTCCATACTGTAATCACAACTCTATCTGGCTCGACACGTGCAATGTGCTGGGCTCCGATGTCTCGTATCAGGCCGAGGCATAGTCCAGAGGGCAGTCAGCTTAAACTCAGGCATTAATCCTCCCATGTGGATGAGGCCTGGATCTCCAGCAATGGCACTTGCACACTGTGATCCCTCTTAGTTTGCTCTGATGATTTTAGTTTACATGCGACTTTAAACGTTTATCTTCTACCCAGTGTTCCCCTGGGGACACTTCAGATGTTACACTTAATGTAGGTTACTCAACTTCATTTTTAGTTGATGTGTTTTCCAACCCTGGCTGTTCACTGGGTATCGACAGGTACCAGGGAGAAGTGAGTGTGGAACTACCTTTTGCTCTGAGACTGCCAGGAACAGATTTTCCCTCAGATGAGAATTAATGAGTAATAGGTTAACTTGACCTGACTGCACTTAAGCTTTTGGCGGTGCAGTTATTTGTAAATCAAAGGCCCTGACGTCTGGATGGGTGTGTGTGTGTGTGTGTGTGTGGGGAGGGGGGTGGGGGGGCCTCAGAGAAGGTGTTCATGTTAAACTGCAGTTTGGAGTAAAGGACGACGCAGGACTGGAGTCAATCCCAGCTGACATCGGGCGAGAGATGGGGGATTGAGGTAACAGCAATTGGTCCATTTTTCTTTCTTGTCGAAGTTTGATATCAGCAAATAACTGTAACGTCCAGTGTGTAGGATTTAATGGGATCTATGGCAGGACTGGACAGTAATATTCAGAGTTGTTATTTTTCAGTGGGAACTAACAGTGCTTGTGTTTTCTGTTGCACTATTACTACTATAGGGAGCGGGTTGTCCTTCCTGGAGTGTAGCGTGCACTGCCATGTTTCTACAGGAGCCCACAATGGACAAACCAACCCTTCATGTTTTTATGTTACCCGAAGCCCACTCTGACTCCTTAAGGGTTGAGAGAGCCAAGGAGTATTCAGTTGTTTGTAATCTGCAGACTTCACAGCCACCACATCCAAATTGACATCACGCTATTTGAGTTGTGTGTGCAATTGTTTTAGCTTTCCACGGATTTCCAGGATTGAAACTACTTATCATATTTGATTGATAGCGACATGGAACAAAACTGCAGCTTAGAAGAATAATTAGCACCACATGCATGAACATGTGTTCACGTGCGCAGGCAAACGGTGAAACTCACACTTTCCCAGTTGACAACCACGTCAGTTTCTGGTGTTGATGATGGAAGTAACGTTTTAATGACAACTCTGAAAGAATATAAGATGTGAACGAAATTAGCATTGATTTAATTCTGATTTAAAAATGTTTAGCCGAGCATTCTGGGTAACTTGGAATGCACACATCTCTCAGTAGATAATAACCATTGAGTATTCAGCATCATTTTTTTAAAACATGATTTTTTCATGGCTCACAGGTCAGTTTGGAGGGCGACAGCTGCAAAGAGCACAAACCTCCCTGTCATCTCTTTCCTCTTCAACAGAACGCTTGGCTGAACAATCACGTTCCTGCATTTCCCTGCATGAGCTGCATGACATCGGTGGCACGTTGAGAATCTTCTTCATTTGCTTTACTAAGCAAAATACCTCTGGCCCGCAGCTCTGTTTCTCCCTGTGGAAGCAGAAATGAACGTGAAAGAAGAAGAGAAAAACGGGAGTTAGCCGTGTTTTTGAAGATTACTTACTAATTACCCCGCGCTCCAATCTATTACACACAGAAGACTCTTGACACCACGGTGTTCTTAAATATTTCAACATCATCACAGACAACATGAAGCCCTGCAGCTCCCATTGTTGTCGACACACACACACACACACACACACACACACACACACACACACACACACACACACACACACACACACACACACACACACACACACACACACACACACACACACACACACACACACACACACACACACACACAAACACACACACACACAAACGTCTTCTTCACACTCTGTCGTCATGTTATCTGTTTCCAATCTGATCCTTTGCAGTGTCAGGTTGTTTTTCTCTTCTCCCCCTCAGCTCCTGCAGGGCTACTGCGATCTGCCCTGTTTGGTATGTTCCTCATACTCTGCGCTATAACCCCCTCAAATTCTGTCAACGTTTGAAAAGGTGCAACTATAAGCAGAAAAATGCGGCGGAAGGGGGGGGGGGGCAAACGAGAGGCCTGTTGTCAGAATACCAAATGGAGGTGGGAAGCCTCAGGCAGCCGCGGATCAGACGAGGGGTGACCCCTGACCCCCCCGATCCTCCAGGCTGTCGCAGGTGTTGACACCCTGCGGATTCAGCTTGTCATTGTGATGCCGACAATCAAACCCTCAATGTCACCCGGTCCCGCCCCCGGAGCTCGGCACATAAATCTCCACACGGATCGGGAATGCATTAGATATCTCACTGCAGCGTTATGGAGAGAACATGTGACCCCGGGCAGAGATCCCACATCAGTCCTCCTCCTTCCCCGGAATTGTCGTGTACATGAGCTCGTGGGTTTTTTTGTTTAACAACGTGTGTCACGGATCCATTGAAGCTGCTCATCCTGATGTGTCGGGTTCACTGTGATTTGCGGAGACAGTCACGGCTCACAGAGGAAACCTTTTGATGATTTCTTGAGAAAAAAGGCGGAAGACGTGAAAAGAGAGAAAACAAGAAAACATCGCTGACTGAAGAACAGAAATAGCTTTGATTAATGAGACAACTAATGATTGACAGGTCATAATCAGACCGTGTGGCAGTAATATATACTGAGTGTGAGGCTCCCTGCATTTCCTTACATCCTTGTTTCAGTTGTGTTGTATATATTTGCTCAAACATTATCCCCCCGACATATGTTTGCTTACCTCTTCCCCCTGCAGTCACCTTGAGTAACAAAATGCTCGGCTGTAATGAGTTGCGCGGTGAAATTTGAGGAGATATCATGAATATTAATGTGGATGCAAAACAAATCCGGAGACGGTGGAGTGGAGCTCTAGAACAAGGGAGGAGTCGGGTGTATATATCCGCTGCCCCAGAACAGAGGAATCCGTGGTTAAGATAAAAGGGCAGCAGGACCTTTAGCTCCAGCCTTGTTTGTTCCATTTCCTCATTTAGAAACTGGTGTGAGTCACACTGGGTTTTCAGAAATATTAAATGATAATGTTTGTTCAGCCTTATCATGGAAATTATTTTAAAAAAAACGTCTTTCCGCTCCCTGCACCCTGAAAGCCTGAAGAAACGTGTCCAGCTGATTGGACTCCTCAGCCCTCACACACCAGCATTCACTTGTCATTACGCAAGGGCTTGTTCAAATGTATGATGACTGTGCGTTTTCTTGAAAGACAGAAAATGAAGGACAGTCCCCTCGTTCTGCATGTCTTCTACTAGTCTGCATGACGATAAGCTTAGTGGCACTGTGGAGTAAACGCTGGCTCTTGTCCCTGGAAGGACAAAGTTGAATTTTATTATTTATATGTGAATCAGTAGAGTAAAAAAAAAAGAAAAAGTTACCCAGGCTGTTTTCCTGCTCAGCTGAAGGTCAGCATGTGAATAGGAAACGACAGGGGAGAGTGTGTGTGTGTGTGTGTGTGTGTGTGTGTGTGTGTGTGTGTGTGTGTGTGTGTGTGTGTGTGTGTGTGTGTGTGTGTGTGTGTGTGTGTGTGTGTGTGTGTGTGTGTGTGTGTGTGTGTGTGTGTGTGTGTGTGTGTGTGTGTGTGTGTGAGGGGCCAAGAGAGATGACTGCATAAAATATACGCCTGTGTGTGCACCGACTGGAGAGAAAGAGAAAGAAAGAGAGATAGAGGCAAGGGATACTGCATTATATGTAGTGAAAGTAGACGGCCTGTGCCTTAGTCCATATCTGGTTTCTCATGTGGGCACATACGGCTGAAGGTCTCCTCTGTTCCTGCCGCTGTGTGTGTGTGTGTGTGTGTGTGTGTGTGTGTGTGGAGTATCAGTAGAGCTGTGCTATGGGACTGATGGAGTCTCCATGTGAGGTCCACTGTCACCTCCTCTGCAACAGCTGCAGAACATTGGTCTTTACCTGCAGCCGCGTCTGTGAGGTTCCATTATGATTTCAGCTCTTCTGTGCTAAAGGAGTCTTGAAGAAGTGATAACGCTGCGTGAGGGGTCATACGTGTGGAGGGAACTGGCTGTTCCCTCACAAGGCGAGTGCAGAGAATATGCCCACTTTTCTCCTGCTTCAGAAAATGAAATCCAGTCCTATGATCTGAGCTCCCCTCCCCTCCCCTCCCTCCCCTCCCTGCGATGGCATAAACAGTGGCCCTCAGCGAGCTGTTTCCCATGCAAAACCTCCCATTACATGAAGCCACGTCCCTGTTTGATGTGTGCAGATTATGATTTCAGCACTCGGGAGAGAGGCAGATATTATAATCCATTGCCACGGGGGCCGGGTCAGAGGAAAGCTATTTTTCTGGCCTCAAATCATTTTGAGGGAGACCTTGTGCTCTTGAGTGTGATACAACATTTATGACGGAGTGGCAGAGTGGCTCACATTTCCCTCCCAGTGGCCTCTTTGCCTGTGAAGTTTTTTTTAGTGGCATGTCATGGCTGATCTCGTTAGAATTCATATTCAATCACTTCCCCGGAGAAAACGCATTCATTTACACTACGCGTTTACACAGTGTATTTTTACACGTCTAGGAAGCACAATGAATAATGTCGCAATCCGTTTACGCTCCTCGTAAATTGCTTCTGCCTTCCTCATTACGTTTTGGGATTTGTGGTGAAACACATAGAAAAAAATTATATTTTTCATTTAAATCATCTACAGGCAATTTTGCTTTGCTATCATGCTGCCAAAAGCTTGACATCCATCGGGTGCGAGGATATTGAGTTAATTTATAATCATCAGTCCTCAAAGGGGAATGTGCGGAATTGGGAGCCATCAGCAAGAAATGTGTAAGTAGGTGAAATCAGAAATGTAGACGGAGCCAATTTCAGCTGAGACACCGGAGACTGTCTGCAGACTTTAATTAACATTATTTGGTCGCCAAGCAAGCGCCGTCTCTCTCCGGGTAACAGATGCTTTCCGAAGGGGGCTGCAGAATATTCATTGTAATGGATTACTCTGTTATTTGGTAAACTTTTAAATTAAATTGTTTTTATTAATACCGTCCACATCCTGTTTCTGGAGGGCTGCAAATTGCATTTTCTGCATCTGGAACCCACAACACCATTTGTGTTCTCATAGGGACGTGATACTGTATGTATGCATGTATCATTGGTGTGTGTGTGTGTGTGTGTGTGTGTGTGTGTCTATTTTGTGTATCTGTGTGGATTGTTCCTTTCTATCTCAGTTGGTTTTATGATGTATTGTGTTGCCAGTGGTGCTCAAACAGAAACATGGAAATGGGAAAAAATAGTTTTTCCACATAACTTTGTGTCTTAAGGATAATCAGATGCAGCTCTTGAGTATTTAGCAGGTTGTAAAAAAGACTCCTTGTGGTTTGGTCCCCACACATTTTTTTTAAATTTTTTTTTTTTTACACAGCTTTGTACAGACAGCTGCTGTTTTCTTTCCCCCAGCCACGGAGAAGAAGAGGCTATGCATGTTGTTTTGTGTTGTTCACATAAAACATCCATTAGCTCGACTTTGTCCTCCTCTCCTTGCCGTATCAAATTGTCTGCTTAGACGGGAGCTCTGTCTCTTAGACCGCTGCAGGAATTAATCTTTTATAGAGAGGGGGGGGGTGGTGCAGACATTGGCACGACACACACGAGTGTTGTGATTTTTATGTGGCGTGCAGGTTTTTATCTGTTGCTTTATCAGCAGTTGTTGATTAATATCTGGAACACGGTGGCAGATGCGTCTTTACAGGTGGGCATTAATCCGCGGCGGGGCAGTTCCTGTACGAGTGAAGGGACCCCGGGCGTTTTGCCACAGTCTGCTGCCTTCATCCCTCCTCTTCCTCTTCCTCGGTGACGTGACATTCTGCTGGTCCGCTGCCCTGGCTCTCTCCGGATGGCAGTGACAGGGCGGCTGCCCATGAATGACCACGGCCATATTGACTGTGTCTGTGCCAGGGGCCGGACCCCATGTCACTAGTTCAAACACACGTGCACACGCCCACGCGGACACACACACACACACACACACACACACACACACACACACACACACACACACTGAAAAGAACACACGGGTTAGTCAGGCTTGCCATATTGTGGGGCGGTGCAGCCCAGCTGGTCGGATTGGAGCTGAACTCTTGTGAGACATGTTTTCTCGGCTCGCTGAAGGGGTCTTCCATATTTGGTTGAATCCTTTTCTTTTTTAATTTCAGCTTAAAGGGCTAGTTCACCCAAAAATGTACACTCACTCACTATCTACTCACTACTATGCCGATGGGGGGTTGGGTGAAGTGTCCACAAAGCACTTTTGGAGTTTCAGGGGTAATCCAATACAATTGATCCAATTGATGCTGTGATCCACACGGGAATGTGGCTACAGGAGGAGGACAGCAGAGGACATTTGGGTGTAAAGACGCCGTTTGGACATGAGTTTGAGTCCCAGGGTTGACGGACACTTGGAGGACACCACAGGAGCAGTATGGAGGCACTTTATGTTATCTTTCTGTAGTTTTTATCCGTCTAAAGAAGGAGTAGCCGTTTACTTCAATTGTATTGGAGTTGGCTGAAACACTGTTTACCCCTGAAACTCCAAAAGTGTTTTGTGGAACCAAACACTTCACTCACTACCTCCAGTGGCATCGGGTGAGTAGATAACGAGTGCATTTTCATTTTTGGGTGAACTATCCCTTAAATTTCCTCCCCCACCCACCTCTCCCGCTCACTCTCTCTCTCTGTCTCTTATCTCTTCTCGTTGTCATATGTGGGCGTGCAAATATCGTTGCATGATGATATATGTTAATGACGAGATGTATGTGTCAAAAAGCAGCTCAATACCCCTGAGGTACAAACAGCAGTCTGACTTCCTGCCCACAATAGCAGAGCTCCTCAGGCGCTCTGTTGTTTCCTTAATCCCTCCTCGCCTTTGAATCCTCAGCCAGGAGCCCAAAGAGGAGCACGGATAACAGAGAGACGGAGATTTTGCCAGTCCACGCTCCATCTGTCATTTTCGCATCTGTCCTCCTCCTTTTTTTTTTATGTCCAACTCCAGCTTCCTCCATCTTCTTCTCAGCCCAGCGCTGCAGCCGGGCTCCTCCTTTGGTTGCATTTCAGCCAACTTCAATATTGATGATTCCCAACCGGCCTCTCATCGCTGCGTCAGCATCTGCTCAGGCGTTCCGTCAGAGAGACCCCGTCCCCGTCGGCCTATTGACCGGACATCATGCTGGAAGCACTTCACATGCTTTAGACATGTGCTGTGTGCGGCCCCAGCTGTTTCCCAGACTCTTCCCAGCCTCTTCCCAGCCTCTTCCCAGCCTCTTCCCAGCCTCTTGAGGGCTGGAGCGCAGAGAAGAAACCTGTGATGTTGACCTCGCTCCCTGTAGAGACTGAACCTTTAATCCCGCTGGATACACATAGATCATACACTGAATCTGAGTGGGGGGGGGCCTCGAATTAGACACCAGTCACTACCTCTCACAACACATCGATGTGAAGGAGGCTCAGACCACATGCTGCATGACTGATTGTCTCCATTAGTGTGCACGTCGACTCACTCACTGTGAGTGGTACCCAGAAGACATATTTGTCCCTACCCCCTCCATCAGGCCCTGTGACCCTGATTCCCTGATTCCCTGAAGCAGAGGAAGAGATTTAAATACATGTTGGATTGCTTACGAGGCGCCACACGAACACGGCTCACCCACGGGGGGCCGAGGGCCTTTGGAGCGGCGACACATCCGACCACCATGTATTCTTGTTCCTCCGCAGCCCTGAATAGTTTTTATGTTGTGCCAGCAGCATCCACAGGTTGTGGAAACCCGAGCTGCGCGTGGCATCGCTTCCTTTGCGGTCTGCCATTTTTTCCATATGACTCGGACGCGCTGCGATAACTGCATCCTCCTCACCCCGTCTCTCTTTCACTTCCTGCCGCACATAAAAGACCCTTCACCTGCTTCCCTTTTTAGCTCCTGGCCCACGAGGTCAGTGGCTGTAACTTACACTGAACGACAAAAGGCAGAGCGTTGTGTTAGTTCATGTAAATGTATCGCTGTTTTATCTCAAAGATAAACCTGGATGAATTCAGTCTTTCGCTTCCAATCCCCCCTACAGTCAGGTTTAATTAAATCCGAACCAGTGAATCGATAAGCAAGCTTTCTGAATTCAGAGCCGTCCTCCACGTATTCCCAGTGCACTGGATATGATTCATTTCGCTGACGCGTCATCTTTTTCACTCGATTCTCTTCAATATTACATAGAGCCTAGGACACCGGTGCACTTAGTGATTCCGCTCCTTTGATCAACATTATCACAGAGCTGTGTCGCTCCTGATTTATCTCCAGTGGCTATTCTGGGATTCATATATCATACTGCTTCAGACATCACAGGCATGTGACCCCTCCGTGTGGGCCTGTATTGAACTGGGCTTTGCTGCACTGTGATAGGACGTCGCGTTTCAAATGGCAAGAGACGCTTTCTGATCTAAATGCTAATGCATTGTCCTGTACCTGGAGCATACTTACTCTACTTGTAAAACCCCCGGCCGTCTCTGGTGTCCCACTTTATCTCCCCCAGCTCTGATGAACGTGCCTGCAGGTATTAAGTTTAGATTGGGGCTTGGCTGCGGTACTGGCTGCTGGGGCTTTGGCGCTGTGTGTGTATTTAAGTTTATGCTGGCGTGTCTGTCAGTGTGTGTGTGTGTGTGGGTGGGCGCCCGCCCTGCGTGCACCTGCAGGTTTATGGATATGTCATAACTGCAGGTTTTTCCCCCTCTCACATCCTGACAAGAGCCACAGACATCGATACACAGCTGTCAGCGGCCTGTCCTGTTGGTCCGGTGCGGGGGGGTCAGGGGGGTTTTCCACCTCGGGACGACAGATAAACAAATGCAAAACTGTTTAGCGAGTTTGGGTAAGCACGTTAAATAATGGAACAGTGTCTGGCTTTGTAAATGGTCAGTGAATACCAGCTTGTCCCACATGTTATCAGTGTTTAGACAATTTGATATTGAGGATCAGGGCTTGATCCTTTCCAGCCTCAGTGACATTATCTTGAGCCATCACACGCTATTTCAGTTGGATCTTCTGATTACATACATTTAACTTATTCCCCCGTCCTGACACCTTCACTGACTTTAGTTGCAAATCACACATGAAGGAATAGGGGAAATATTTCTCATGTCTGGATTCTGTTTTTTGGTAAATCCTAATCTAATCGTGTTATCTCAGATCAGTCGTAACAAACACATACATGTTCCTGCTCTCTTGCTCGTGTATTTTTTTTCCATTCCCTGTTTGACCTCCTCAAAGTTCCCAGTCGACACTGGTCCGGGTCGTGTTGTGTGTTTGCGACCACAGCAACAGACGGGGCCAAACAGTTCAGGCGCGTACGGCCACCAGTGGCGACATACTGTGTGGAAGGAAACCCTTTGTAGTCCTAATCCTCTCCTTATGCTCCGGCCTTGATCGTGCAGTCACACCGGGGTCATGTGCTGTCGCGTGTCATGCACTATATGTCTGCAGCACTGGTATGGTTTCAGATTGACTGGGGGAAAGGTATGCAACACTAATTCCTTGTGTAACATGAGCTCAGACAAATTGTCGAGTAATTATGAGGCATTCTTTTTGTCTTTGTTGCAAGAAAACAGCAGCAATCACTTTGAATGATTGAATCAGTGTCTTACACAGCAGAGATCGCATTACACTTCACGGTTGTCCGTCATTTGGACAGAACGTCCGTCAATATAAATGATCACCTGTCACTTTTGATGATAATGAAACAGCATATTTAATTGAATTTGGTTTAAAAAAAATTATGACAATTACATTTACTGTACATAACCATCTCTGTGGCTGTGTGTTTATTAGAGAATGGAAACAGTCATCACATCGTCACCACATGAAGCAGATGGAGAGCGGAAGGCATCGAAACACTGTGACCATTGAGCCTGAAGAGGGAAACTGGAGTGATGAAATTTCACAGAATTAGACAATTACCGATAAAATATGAACAGATCATTCATAAAAATAAAACAAATTATTGAACTCAGCTGACATGCTGCAGCTGAAAGCTAAGAGCCCTTCTTCCTGGAACCTGGGTGTTTGTCTGAGCTTAATGAAACACGTCAAGGGAGATTGCTGCAGGGGTGATTGTCATTACGTTTCTCTTCCAACAGATGACTTCACTTAAGCCTTGAGTGTTTTAAGGAAAGGTAACATTTCTTCCAGATAAGTGATCAGGACTTTCGGAACGTGGGATTTCTGGATCCTGCAAACTCTCGCTCCGCCTGGGGTGAAGCCTGTGGTGCAGCCTCCCCCCTCTGGGACTCAGACGGTGGTCTTCATGTGGTCATTAACGGTGTTGCATGTTGATTATTTAACGCTTCAGTGGATCAGTGCTCTAAACTGTCAAAATGAGGGAGTGGATTTCAGGTCTTTTCAAAAGAATTCCAACGAACACTGAGCTTTGGATTCACGTGACGCCCGTCACAGAGGAGATCAGTCACAGGTTTTTGGAAAACATTTTCTTGAAAGTTCCCTCATGTTGACATGTGGTGCCACTGTTTTATTTCGGGGAAGTTGTCATGTGTCAGATCACCTTGTGACTGGGGCTGTGATTGTCATGATTCGATTCCAGTCACTAAATTAAAGACATTCGGTGGCAGGATATCAAGGACATTAATAAAAAAAAAAGTCCCCATGAACGACTTGATTCTGGTAATTAATTCAGCTAAGATTAGTGGGCCTGCATTTTATTTCCTTCGAGTGGCATCTTGGAAGTTTCTGTTGTTATTGGGGGGGGCATTATGTGCACAAAATAGAGGTCACTACTATAAAAGGAAATGATTGTTTCTCCATATTATGATATTTTATCGTCTCACTCCCATCCAACCAAAAAAGGGTAGAGAGGTTTTTATATCAATGGGCTCCAAGCTCATCATCTAAAGAGAATGACTTTAAACTGGATCTCAAACAATCACTGGTGTACTTTGTTTATTGCCGTCACCAATTCATTGCCTGGTGCTTTCCGCAGCTCATTTTCCAGGTGATGAGAGTAAACTTCTTTGCAGAGGATGCAGATTTATTCCTGTGCCATTGAAGTGCATATTACTATCTTGATAATTTGCCCTCAAAATAACGGTGAAATACAGTCACAGACTTCAGAGCAGATTCTCTTTTTTTGGTCAAATGTGCAGCTGCTGTCTCAAGGTAGCAATTCACCAGAAAATGTGCCTGATCACCTCTTACAGCAACATCAACAAAGCCATTGGCCATCAGATCACGTTTTGCAATTTACACGACATGGGAACTGGACAGAACGAAACTGCCAAAGACTCAATTGTCGCACTTTTCGAAAACAAATCAAGATATATTCAGAGATTTCCAAGGAACCAATATCAGGGGAATCCAACACAAAATACCATGTATGCTACAAAGGACATAACAACACTAAATTTGAAAGTGAAAGCTGCCGGTTGGAGAAAAAATCTCTGAGTCTGATCTAGGATGACAAAATAGATTTTTTTTCATCATGAGTGATGATGACAAACAGGATGCAGGCTACTTGAAAAAAGTAATCTCTTTCTGTGAGCATGATGAAAAATGAAAGTGAGAATCATCTCGTCTGGACGTGAAGGTAACTCCGGAAAGTTCTCTCCTTATTCAAGGTAGGACCTCGGCAGACGGCCTCTCTCATCAACCTCAGAGTAAAAATTCAAACTTGTAAAAGCTGAATTTGATGCAGAGCCTTGAACTGGATTAAACTCATTCAGAAACCTTCTCACCTCCTTCTGCATCCCGCGTCTTGCTCGGCTCTCTCTCCCAGATTCATGTATTATTATTAAGAGTAGGATAAAAATGTGTTTAAATATATATGAGGTGAGATGAGTCGTCCAGTCATCAGGGACAGAGTCAGATTGGGAGCAGGTTGTTAAGAATCGCTTTGTCTGAAAAAAGGGTTAATTGTGGCATGTTGAATTTAGCAGATATAAAGAAGCGTCAATGCAAAGCTCATTGGGATATTTTAGTAATTCTTCTTTTCCGCTAAATAAAGAAAACAGCAGATTTCATGAAGAAAAGACGATTTAATAAAGAGCGACCTCACAGTTGATTGAGATTCTTCAGAGGGTAAACAAATGTGCTGCTGGGATGTGAGACCAACATTTGGAAGATCACATCTTGCGTCCCACATTAAAACGATTGACCTGTAAGTGACCAAAACAATGAGTTCTATTGTCCAAATTCTAAGAGCGGGTGTAACGATTGGACTACAGGAATTTCGAGAGGGGAGGGGGGGGGGGGGGCAGTAAATGGGCATAAACAGGAGACCTAAGTAAAGACAAACAGGAGTCACTCATCCTCTATAAGACACCAGTTAGTGACTGGGTGGTGAAGCCAGGAAATGATCTTCTGGTTTTTCGCTACACATTAATAAAACAAAACATTTAGAGGAACTAAGCCCAGTTTTTACGCAACTTGAAAAAGAGCGTGGGAGTAGATTGAATAATAACTTTAATATATCGAATTAAACAACAAGCAGGACACAAAGACATAATCAGCCATCACAACACCAGACATTTTAACCAGATCATATTGAGCGATGAGTAAACGATACAGAATTCTGCAATCTGGTCCCGTTACACACTTGATCGACCTTACATCCAAACTTTAGACAGAGAGGCAGAGTGCTCCTTCATTCTGTAACAATCTAATCTGCTCTGAAGTCAACCTGGCTGTTTTATCCGGTGACATTTTGGGTGGAAATGAGTTTCATAGATGAGCAGGACGCCATTGATTCATTTCAGGAGAGATGAGTCTTTCAATTAAGCTTTGATTAATTGACTAATTAGTCAGAAGATAATGACAACAGATTAGAAGGCGCAAAATCTACCAAACAAACTTCGGAGGTAATGAATGACGTGAAAAACAAAGCCTTCAGGAAGACACACACACACACAGACACACACACAAACACAAACACACATCCACACACAATCTTACGGCATCAACAACACAGATGAGCAACCTCAGCTTTCATACAAACAAACTGCTCTGTCACTTTCACCAGGCCTCACAGATGAAGTGCACCAAGGACACACTTTATCAAAGAGGATTGCAGCCCATAATACAAAGCACTATACAACCTAAGTGAGTTTATTTTTCATTAGTCATCCACTGCCCCTCTGTTTTCTTCGGTTCTGGATGGAACCGCCTCCGGCCGGCAGACAGTGGCATGCAGCTTGTGTTTGGACTCTAAGTTTCATAATGCTGTTATGGTGGATTGAGTGATTAATAACATAAAAATGATTCAATAATATTTTGCATAACAGTGTTTAACGGTAAGAAATAATTGAATTAAAGTACAGAAATTAGGAGAAGAGGACCAGCTCAGATAACTCTGTCTAGCATGTCCTCTTCTTTCCCTTTTTCCTTTCCCTCTCTCTCTCTTCCGCCTTTGAAAAATGTAATTAATATTTCTTCGGAATTTAGATTACTCCATCAACTGAGCGACCTTCTCCCGAAACAGCTTTCACCACAAGTTTAACCGCCTCACATGTATCGTTGAGTTATTTTATATCCACTGCTCACACTAAATATTTTTTCAAGGTTCGAATACACTTCATATTTTTAGTTTTAGTTTTTTTCAGTCTTTGTGATTTCTGTGGCTCTGCAGTCTCATGTACTTTAAATGATATTAGCCAATGCTAACGCTAATTAGGAACTTACAATAACATGGCATTAGTCAGCATGAGAAAGTTTAAGTTTTCTTAGGAACTCCCTAAAGAACAAATTTCTGAAAAAATCTTAGATATTGGTGACTGAGGCTCATCATCATCTCTTTGTCCCACTACACACAGTCATTTGTCATGTTGCAGCAGCAAAGGATAAAGTCAAATAGATAAACACACAATGAAAATATTATATACGATAAAAGCTGAATATAAACTGAGAGAAAAAGAGAATTGCAAATCGAAGATAGACAATGAATATTGCAAAGTTAAATCAGTTAAACCTGAGTGAGATTTATTGGTGCTTGAAAAGCAAATGAAGATCATAAAAAAGGAGGAAATAAAAAGAAGGTACACTCGAAGTTAAAACACAGCACACGTCAAACATTCATAAAAACTTTCCGGGGAAAAAAGAGATTCAAAAGTTACAGAAGATGTCTCCTGTCTGATTATGTGGACTCTGCAAAGTTCCTCCAGAGGTCGAGGCTGTAAACGGCTCCATCCACAGATCTGAGTGAACCCAGCACAGTACATGTTATTAAGTCCCTGACGTAGTTTGGAGCGACGCCATTTAATGCTTTGATAGTGATTAGTAGAAGTTTAAAATCAATACAGAGGGCAAGAGGAACCCAGTGCGAGCTGGCAGGTACTGGGAGTAATGTGCTCATTAACACCTGCGCAGGACTTTAATGCCTCTCGCTAGCATTCAGGGATTCAGTCCAACCAATAAAGAAAAGGATAAAGTTGCGTGATGAAACAAGGTATGAATTCAGATTAAAGTCACAAGTCACTGTACATTTATTAGCTTTAAAAAAGGATTCAGGTCAACGTGGAGCTGCTCAACCAGATTCTTTTTAATGTGTAGGGAGGACACGCGGGGAAATAATGATGCCCCGAGCACTTAATACAGTGCTCTGGAAAATAAAGTGAGATTTATTTTTAATAGCTCTTCCCTCCAACATTGTACTCGTCTTCATTACAAACGGAACCAGTGTGTTATGACTTTTCTTTATCAAGTGCCATCGATATCATTTTTTCTGTTTCCCCGGTGTGTGATACAACCTCAAAAACATAGACGTGACAACTAACACCACAGGAAACTGATGGTGTATAAAATAAAGTTGTCATATCGTGCTGATGAATTATAAAACACCTCCCCCGCTGCCTTCATAGCAAAGGAGCATAATCCTTTTCAACCCATTCAGGATGATTTTCTGTTATTTGCCGTCACATTAACATTTTTATGGTTAAACTTTTGCTAAAGTAGGATTTCTTAATTTCATAAGTAATTCATATAAGTATGTTTCTAATACAGGATTTCACTGCACAGACATTTCACTTAACCCCCAGCTGTTTTCAGTCTGACCACATACTGTTCCTACAAATGCTAGTTCCAAAGAAAGCACATTTTTAATTATAATAATTTACTTTTAAAGCCTGTATATATTTACCCACTGTGACGTAACCAATTGCTTGGTCTTTTTAAAGCCTCAAGTTTAGCAGTCTGTCAAGCGCCATCTTGTTTTTTTTAGACCAGAAGTAACCATATTAAGCAGGAACCCATTGGACAGTGCTAGCTGTCAATCACATCCATGTCTCGATGATTGCCGTGCTTTATTGGTGATTAAACGTAAACTAGCGTATGAAAATATTGACCGTTGTTATAAATCGAGTGAGAAGGAGGATCATTTTCTCATAGACAACCAGTAAAGTCGCCCTCTGCTGGTCATTCAAGGTTTCGGGCAGCTCCGCATTGACTGCACTTTCCAGTCCCTGAGTTAACGTCCATTTTTATACAATCTATGTTTGGGAACAACGAGTAGTATCGGTGGATTGTCTATAGCTATGTCATTTTATACCATTTTTTTCCCCATAATTTGTTCGATGCAGTTTCTCGGTCAAGTGTTTGTTTTCCTTTATCTTTGACTGAAGAACTCTGAGGGGCCGAGTTGGCTCCTGAACTCTAATCTCCTCGGCACTCTCTGTCTTATACGTTGAAGTAGCTGCCAGATTTACTCAACATCAGAGAGAATGTTTGAATACAATCGTGTTTCTCTCCGTCCCTCGGCCCCGGCCCTCTGCTCTGGTCTGCTTCTTCGCCGCTGCTCCGCATACTTTTCATCTTCTTTCCAATCCTCAACTCCTCGGTGTCATCCGACAGACGCCCGTTCCTCCAGAGTCTCGCTTTGTCTCTCTTTCTTCAGCCCCTCAAACTATAATGCGGCAGCAGCAGAGAGCCCCTTCTGCTCTGGGTGGAGGTCGATGGATGGGAGGGAATTGGCTCAGATGTGTCCTTCGGGCGACGGGAGGAATCAGTAACATGCACAGCAAGAGTCACACTGAGCTCTGGTAAATGTGTGTAACTCCTAGACAGAGCAGCGCTGACACAGATTGTATTGAATTGGGAGTTAAGGGGCCTGAAAGCTCCCCGGTGGGGGGGAAAGCGCCTGGGCTCTGACAGCCTTTGCAGCTTTTTCACCTGTATTTAAAAAACGCTTGTCACTTGTAGCTGGAGAACAGTTATTTTCATCATCTGACTCTGACAATCTTATTTCATTGAATTGAATAGCTTTTACTTTTATTCTGGATTTTTTGAAGCCCTTTGCAACCTTGTTTGGATAAGTGCTGGACTAATAAAGTCATCATCATTATTATTATTATTATTATTATTATAAATGAGCTGTTACAGGTGTCGCTTCAAATACTCCTTCAGTGTGTGACATTCTCAGTGAGCTGCAATCTGTCAGATAATAAAAGCTTTTCAAAGTAAACCTTGTAAAAACGCTCGCTCAAGACGGAAAACAGGCCCATTTTTTTATTAGTTTCTAAAAATATGTAACTTTCTTCTCCAAGATATAACCTCCTATGACAGTTGTTGAGAAATATATATATTTTAACTTTTTGAATTTCCTCTTCATTCCCCAAAAATGTAATTATTGGTAACAACTAGGTTTAATGACATAACAGGATAAAACTGCTTCCCGAAGATGTTTGTTCAGCTTCTCTTTTTGCTGCACTTTTACATTTTGGGAAATGTTTATTACCTTTTTGTGGGTCGCGGATCAATAACACGTTGACGTCTGTATGTAATTGCTAAGGCTGCAAACAACAGAAAGTTAACCTACCGTGGCATAAGGTCTTGACAAAAGGGCAATCAGCTAACTGTCCAAATGTAATTAAATACCCTTACCAAGAGCTTACGGTAGCAATTATCCCAAAACCCAACCCGAGATTTAACCTATTTCTCAACCTATAACTCAAGCAAGATCTCTTTAATCTGTGCGTCATTTGTCGATTTTGAATATTTCTTGGCTAAAACGGGTATCGCTGGTTTCCTCATAAGAGCAAATAGACGTTAGGTAATGACTCCGGTTGGGGGTTTAAGATTCCAGCTCATAACCCCCATAAAACCACAGTCTTGTTAAACAAGCACACTTTATTAATTAAGTGAGCTTTTGAAGTGCAGGCTTGTGGATTTTGTCACTCAATTTGCGCTGTGCTTCTGTCTTGATGCTAAACTAATCTTAGCTGATTGTTGCCTGATATTCCAAAGACACATATAGAGAATTAAGATTAAGATTAAGATACATTTATTTGTCCCAAACACATGCACAGACATGCACAGTCACACTCATGCAATGGAACGGAAATTTAACCTCTGCTTTTAACCCATCTGGTGCAGGACACACAGAGCAGTGGGCAGCAGATGTTGGGGGAGTAAGGTGCCTTGCTCAGGGGCACTGGACAGGGTAGGGAGAATCCTCTTGGATTTTTGGACAGATCAATCCAGGTTCGTCTTTTTGTTGTTTCTCCGTGGAGTCGAACCAGAGACCTTCTCTGCCCATAGTCCAAGTTTCTGCCACTAGTCCACCGCCTCTCCTTGGTGTCAATAATTATCTTCGTTTTTTTCTGCTGCGCACTGATTACTGTGTGTAAAAGGAATGCTACAGCCAGTAGCTCATTAGCTTCATCAGCTAACTGTCTAACTTTAATAGACTCCACAAACCAAATCCTATAAAATAATTAACACATTTCTCATTGGTTTGACCCACAGGGCAAAAACTTTTTTAGGAGCTTGCGTGTTGGAATATTACCTTTTTAAAGATGAAATGAAATATTCCAGCACATAACCCCCATTAAATAACACATTTTTACACCAGGTATAGTGTTTTAATTAATGAGCTTTAGAAGTGCTGGTACATGGATTTTGTTACACTCCTTGAGATTTGTTGTTTCCCTTATTTCCTACTAAGCTTCGCCCAGCCAACCATAAAGCTGCTGTAATTACCATAGAGAGGGAATCGATCCTCTCCCACTTCCTAAAATGTGGAATATTAATATCAGCCCTGTGCCACTGAACCATGTGTGAATATGATTTGCTTTTTTTACCACCACACCTTGAATCCTGCTGCTCACGTTCAGCCTTGGCCGATCCCTGAAACCTCCGAGCACAATGAGAAGCTGAGTTCTACTCTGCGGTGGGGAGACACAACAGGGTTGGATTAGGTTGTCTATGTCAATTGGGTATTACTGGATTTTCCATTCAGTTGAATCTCTCCCTCCATCTGTCTGGAAGCTGATCCATCACCGGCAGACAGAAGACCATTACCACTGCAGAACAATGTGCAGCCTCGTGGTATCCTCGTCTCAGCCAGACAATAGTGGAGGAAAAAGTTTATTCCCAGAGTCGATAAGAGCAATTATACGGTTACTCCAATTGTTACGCTCAAGTGGGAGTAAAATTAAGTTCAGGCACACACACACACACACACACACACACACACACACACAGAGATAGGGGGAGATTGCTTGAGTATGGCATAGCTTTCTTCTTTTATGTATTTCAGTTGCCACCCTCGCAGTCAATATTATGAGGATCCTGCACCATTAAGCCTTTGTTCTCTGCTGTTACGTGTGTGTCGCTATTTGGGGAGACGGACGGATTTAAAGGCAACGCTTTGTGATAGCACGTTAGCTCGGGTGTGTGTGTGTTTGTGAATCAGCGCTTGACCGGCGGCTTTGCCTCGGAGATTGTTCAGCGTCCTGCAGACACTATCCCCTTTCTGTGGCTCGAATGGTGCCACAATTCCAAAGCCTGGATCCTCTTACACGATTCTATCTATACTTCTATTCTACATACTGTACGTGTGTACTGTACGTGTGTGCGTAGGGACACACACATCACCTGCTGCCACAGTTCAATACGGCAACTTTGATCGATCAAATTAATCCATGCAATTAAAAAGGGACCAGATATAAATAACCGATGTCTGAGTCATCACCTGCAGTCAGGATGACAGTGAACCCTCTTCTCATAGAAAGACCCTGCTGCCAGTTTCACTCAACCTCTCACACACAGACCCCCCCCCCCCCCACTAAACCCTGCTAATCCACACACAATCCACACCTCCTCTACAACACACGTCCTTAGTACTTTAATGTTTCTTATGTTTGCTTGTTTGCGTTTTCCATTTCTGCTCAGCTCATCTCTGAACCCTCCTCAATTCCCCCGACAGCAGAGATGAAATTGCTGAACATGTATAGTCAAGGCAAAACACAGTGATGGGCTTATTAAAGACACAGGGAGCGGAGAGGAGGAGCTCGCCTCCTGGCTGCAGCTGCTGCATTGGCTGTGTGTTCAGCAGTGGGGAGGGGTAGAAAGAGAGAGAGGGAGGGAGGGAGGGAGAGAGAGAGAGAGAGTAGAGGGAGGAGGGCAGCACTCTTGTAGGGGGAGAGGGAATGCCCGTTAGTCGCGTCCGCCGATAATAGCACATCAGCCAGAGCCGCTCTATTGGGAGAGCAGAGCACAGGCAGTGCAGGAGGACGGAGCGGCTGAGCTGCAGAGCGGCACACTCGAGGAGACAGGCACACTCCGAGAGAGCGAGGGAAGAGCGAGAGCGCATCAGAAGAGGGGAGGACAGAGCAGGAGCAGAGCAGTGGAAAGAGGAGAGGAGAGCAAGGAGGTGGGGGGGGGTAGAAAAGTTACCAGGTCAGCAGCAGAGCGTGGAAGTGGAGCAGCTGGGACTCAAGCGGGGTCTCAGTCCCACCGGAGCAGCCCGGTGCAGCAGCAGCAGCAGAGGAGGAGAGTGATATTACATGAGGGGATAGAGGCAGAGCTGTGACTTCTTCCTGGAAAGGCAGTCCTGTCATCAGGGTTAGGGTAATGCTCCTCACAGGACCCCCCTGCACAGCTTCTTCAGCAGGATCACTTCCACACTGCGAGCAGGAGACACTTGAACCTGGCCGAGGCGTCTGAGCGCTGCAGAGTCTGATCCATCCGTGCACTGTGAAAGTGGATGTGCCGGTGCTTCCCTGAAGAGAGTGGAGCTGTGGAGGGTGGAGTTGTTCTGTCCTGTCATCTCTGCAGAGACTATGTTAGACTGTGCGTCGGGAAGTCCTTCATCAGCAGCTGCAGCCCTAGAGCATGGAGAAGTCCAGCAGTGAGGAGTCAGCCATTCACCGTAGCCCCTCAGTAGACAGCCGTGACTCCGATTTTGCCCAAGCCTCCACGTCTGGCCGCCCCTTCGGTGGCCGGGGGTTCACCGCCGGTGCTTTCTACGGCTCCACGGGCTCGCGCAAAAACGCACAGCAGGGACAGGCTGGAGCGGCAGCTGATCCCAGCGCGGGGGACAAGTCCAACGCCAAGCCGAGCACACCCAAAGGCAGCAAATACGTGGTGTTTTACCTGGATCTATCCTTTGTGTTCCTTCTAGAATTCAAGAAGTGCAACATGGCACGAGGCTGCCTCTGCTGCTTGAAGTATATGATGTTCATCTTCAATCTCATCTTCTGGGTAAGTGGCTGATTTATTGTTTTTGTGTGTTTTTCGCTCATCGCACTTTGTTCGCGTGCAACAACTTTCTCAAATGTTAATCAGGAAGCATTAGGATAAAGTGATGGTTGTCGGTGCAATAGTGCGTTTCTGATTCTTACATCAGGCTGTGTGTGTGTGTGTGTGTGTGTGTGTGTGTGTGCCTGCTCCTGTCTGTGCGTGTTGCTATTCCTGGATGTCATGACAGAGTGGATGGCGCTGCACCAGGTCCCCCTTTTGTGTGTGACTGTCCGGGGATGGCAGGTAGGGGCTGGGACTGTGGCGCTGAGGGAGGGAGTGGGTTCGTTCGGGTCACACATTCACGTGGTTGTGTGATTTACGGTGAGCATGAGGTTGTAATGCAGCTCTCGGTATGCAAGTGAAATAGAATAAGCCTCCACCGGGCAGTTACATTGATGAGCAACACAATACGTCATTGGCAATATGAGCTGAGGTGGTGAGGTGGTGAGCCAGTGGTTCTGGGGGGAGCTGATGTGATTTGTGGGCTTCATTGAAAGCTTTACTCGTGTATGAAGAATGTCTCTGGGGTAAAATATGAACAGCGATATTGAAAATTTGAATAATCATCAAGAATCTCTCGCTCTTGTTGTTATCTGGATTTGATGGCTGAAATGTTTGTGTTTTCAGGGTGTAATTAAGATGGTTATTGCCTTAATGAGAGATGAAAATGATAATTCACTCACAGAAACCTGGCCAGCGTGTGCTAGCCTCTGATTGTTGCCCGTGCATGGGCATTTGTTTTCAAAGTGGGCATCCCTTGATATGTTTACAGAACAGATTAAAGGGCTTATGGGTTACGGGGCCAAGGCTTTTGTGTTTTGAATGCAGCGAAGCGTGAAGCGTAAAAACATCCCATCACTGGGGGGCCTCCACCAACCACGGCCCACCATGTCACTGGGTTGTGAGCCCTGCTAACTGGGGCACACGGGAGGCAGCGGAGTGGGCATTAGCCGGAGCCCAGCTGTGAACTGGCCAGCGTTTTAAAACGCACACACGTACACATGCAGCACACAAAGTGAGATCTGTCTCGATGGCTGTCCTCCATGTCTGAAAACGGACAGGCCTGCTAGTGAGCAACCCTGCATCAGCAGCAGGGAAGGGTCTCTGGTGTCTGAGGGTGAAATCTCCATGTCACCCTCATATCATTATTCAGGCCACAGAGGCAGCAGCCAGGGTGATTGGCAGAGAAACAGGAAAGGCTCAGGGGCTCCTCTGTGTGCCTCCTCCTTCATGTGTTTGTTTTAAGGGAATGAAAGGGTCAGAAACTGGGAGACGATGTTGGATTCATTAATGCAGATGCAGACTTACCTCGATGTGAGCAGCGCTTTAGAACCCAGTCAGTAAATGTGGAGTTCAATTAAGCGCTCGAGGTTTGGCATCACTACTGAGTCAGAGTTTCCAAGCGTTTTGGTTTATCAGCCAAATGATCGATAAACGGTATTTCAGTTTTTAAAAATCCACGATTTTCCTTATTGAAGGCATCAATTCAGAAATTGCCTTTTTTTTATAGCCCAAGAAGCCAAACAGTCAAAATATTAGATCTCTAATTATTCTTTTTACATGTGCTTCAGTTCCAGCCGGCTGGGCTCATTTTATAGATCAGAAGCCGTGTCAGTGCACTGCTGAGGATCCACCTCTAGAAGAGGTCACGAGGTCATTATGATCTGCTTCTTCTTCTTGAGGGCCGGTCACAGAGGATTTACGCCGAGGCTTTTACTTCCCAGTTTCTTTCCAGGCTCAATTTGTGTTTAACCCTTTTCAGTGGCAAAAACCCTGCCACTAATAACCGGCTGCTGCACACCACTAATAAGGAGGTGAAAAGAGGCTTTGGATTTCAAGGCTGGTGGCCCCCCCCCCCCCGCCTCATGTGGAGTCAAGCCCCACGGCCTCCACAGGCGTGTAATGCAGCAATCCCTGAGAGAGCCACGGCTCTCCCTTTGGTGAGGACTTGTCGAGACCCTAAGTGGCTGTGGACTTCTCCCAGTGCGGCGCATTTCCTGCTGTGCAATAATTAATTTTTTACCCTGGTAATGTTCCCTTAATGAACACCCACCATGCACATTCCCTCCTTTCCCTGCACATTTCCCCCTCTCCCGTTTTCCCTTCCAGCAGCAGATCAAATTAATAACAGTTTAATCAGCGTCCCGTGGGAGGAGAGCGGCTTGATGTGTGGGTTATGATGCAGCATGTGGCCGCTGGGTCCCAGTCCATCAGAATGTGACAGCTCCAGGCTCTTTGGCATCTGCTTGACCAGGCCGGCTGGACCGTGGCTCTGCAGTGAGCACGCGGTGTGAAGGTGAGGGCTTGTGGGAATGTAGGATCCGCTCTTCGGGGCGAGGGGTCGGGGACAGTGTGTCTGAGCGAGACAGGGATAGGTAAGGTTAGAGGCATGCTGTATCTTGACACCCCTGGGATTGCAGTGCTCGCCTCTGATGCTCCAGGAATCACAAGGTTACCGCAGCTGGTAGGGAAGGGTGGGGGGGGGGGGGGGGGGGGGGGGACGGTGCGCCGCTCCAACACCAGGTGCAGCCGGCGTCTCTTCTTTCTGTCGCTGCAAACATGCTGCACACACACACACACACACACACACGTAGCAGCCATCCTTGGTTAGCGCACTCACCACCCACACACCCTGCGCTTCCCATGGCTTCCAGTGGTAACTTGAGGCACAAGGTAAACAGCGGCCGGCACTCAAGGCATCTCCATACATGCGCTCATACTCGAGCCCACCCCCCCACCTCCCCCCAGCAGTTGTTCACGACCATCTGGCTCCTCTTTCTTATGAGGGATTAGGAAAAATCTGAGCCACAGGGGGAGTTGTGGGAAGATTAGAGCAGTATTGGGTGGCGCTGCCGAGGATTGAGAGGGCGGCTCCTTCGGCCAACAATCGTCAAAAAGCTAATTTGCCTTTTGTGCTATGACGGTGTTAGGGAAGTGTGTGGTTTTTATAGGGAAGGTGGGTGGAGGGAGGGATCTGTTGTGTTGTGCTCACACAGAAACACACACACACACACAGACACATCGAGGGACTGTTCGAGCGGCCTGATAGGGTGATTGATGTTAAGCCCCATCGGAGTCAGCCCTGTGAGCACATCAGTGATGGTGTTCCTGGGATTTCAGCCTCTCACTCTGCAGTGGGTCCTCCACCCGCAGCCTCCTCTGTTCATCGCTCCCCTTCAACATTCAATTTACTGTCCAGCGCTGCTCGTTTTTATCTTGTCCAGTGAGACCGGGCCACCTTTTGGAAAAGCAAAAAAAAAAAAAAGCAACATCACACACAAGCTTGTTTTCACCGTAATAGATAGGTTGTGCCGTAGCCGTCCCAGCTGGGCCATTATCAAACCACATCAAAAATACCTCATTTCATTTTCTTATTTAAAAGAAAAGTGTCGTCTCAGCGGTTTTGTCCTACGAGTACAACAGGGCAGGTGGAGTCAAAGCCACTTCTTCTGTTGGAGGAGAGAAAAACCTCAAATGTGTTTAGACTTCCCTGAAACCTGGTGCTCACGTCGGGGATCGCTGCAGGACTTATGAACGATTTGGTCCAAAGCAACAGAAGATTAGTTTTTCTATTGATTGAATCCCTGAAATTGTGTGTGTGTGTGTGTGTGTGTCTGTGTGAGTGAGTGTGTGTGTGTGTGTGTGAAGGTGAACGTCTGTGTCTGGTTGAATGAAACACCATAAAGCATTTCACAAAGGCTGTCCCCCCCCCCCCCCGGGGGATTTCAATCAAAGGTGCCAGAGCAATTTGCCTGTTTCTCATTCTCCGGATCGGCACATGAAAAGTTCAGCCATTATTTATGGCTCAATGTGCATTATAACAAACTTTTCTTTTCTTTCTCTAACACAAGAGGCACAGCTGAACTCCATCAGTCACTGCCAGGTGAAACAAGGTTTGGGGAGCGGGGGGGGGGGGAAACAGATGAGGGTTGAGTGGCCGCTCTGCGAGATGATGAAACAAGCTGAGGCACGCCGAGTCGTCACATGCATTTAATTCAGTCGATCCACCATGAGGGGCGGGCTCTTGAAATTGGCTTTGAGTTTGAAGTGGCAAAACCAGAGCCGGTGTCAATCTCACACCTCCAGCTATGATGGCATATAGGCGTTCAATGGCTTGAATCAATACCAGGGCCTTTAGGGGTTCACCTCAGCCAATCAATACAACCAGACCTGGTATATACGTCTTTCAGAATCATCCGTATCTACAGAAAACATTTACACATCTTACATTTATCCAATGCACCAGCGTCTTCTCCGAGAGCTGCTCTCGTCATTTTTCTGCAACATTAACATGAAGAAAATCATTATATCTACACGCATCTGCATCATTTGGAGCCTTTGTAATTAGCATCCCCCCACAGAGCGCCGGGCCTTGATTCAGATTGGCCGACCCGCTCGGTGAACTATCTCCGTGTGTCCAAGCTTTGTCCGGGCGCTCCGTCTCGGGAGATCGCCGTAATTTACACGCCGCTCCTCGGCCGCTTCGATTTCCCGGCCGTGTGGTGCAGCGCCGCTGAGCTCATTAGCTCATGTTGCAGATCTACTGGAATACAGAGTCGCCATGTTTCACTCTAGGGGGTCGAGGAAATAGAGCGTTAGAAATGAAGGTGCAGTGTTTTTAATTTATTTTTTTGCTGTTGGTAGGTGGTGCTCCTGCTGGGGGGGGGGGATTACGCCTCCCACCCCATCATTCACCCTCGCTTTGAATTGGACGGGGCCTCAGACTTGATGAGTCGTTGCTTTTGTTTGTTGGTTTAGTCAAAGGGTGATTACGACTCACACGAGGAGATGAGAAACTGCAACGTTTCAGTTTGCAGAGTTAATAACTCGCGAAGGCAAAGATTAAATAACCTCCCTCGCAAAATAACCATAGTTTCCTTAAGTTGATGCCACTCACACAGTACGAGCTCCTCTGGGGAATTCAGAAGTGAAGTTTTGAAGTTTACTGCTCTGCAAAAGGTGACCGCGCAGCAGGTACAGTTTCAGAATCAGAAGTATTTTATTGCCAAGTACACCTACAAGGAATTTGCTCTGGTAATTGGTGCATACAATGAACATAGGACATAAAAACGCAATAACATAAAAACGCAATAAATACAACATACATAGGAAAGGCAATAAAAAATAGAAAACCAGTATATATTTACTCACTGTTTACTTCTTATTTACTCACTTTTTTCCAATATTTATACAGAGTAACATTTAATTTGACATAAACATTTCTGAATAAAAATATATAGAAGATAAAAGATATAAAAAGTTTCTCCCCCGATGCTACAGTGTCGGCTGCGTGTTGAATCTGACACGTGAAGACAGTCACCTTGGGAACAAATGAAAGAGCTTGTAGCTAGAGGAAATCAGTACATCAAAGCCGATAGATGACCTCAGTGTGTGATAGGTTCCACTCATCCTCATTCACTCTACACACCAGTACGGCTGTGTGATAGGACATACGTCTCTCAAACCTACCGAGGTCATTTCATCTGGTGTCCAGATAAGGAATCATCATTACCTGTTGCTCGAGTGTGAAACACGTCTTAGCTTATCTCCCTCAATCCACATGGTGGGAAAAACAGTAAATTGTCTCCTGCAACGTCCTGGATGTGTTTCAAAGACTCGACTGGTGAAAATAAACGATAGAGTTTATTTTTTATTGCCACAAGATATACATATATATAAGCATATTGCACAGAGCTACACACTAGTGCCCCGTTCTCCTGAGATGTGCACCTCTCTCATGACTTATGGTCTCCTGAGAGGGGAAATGAGAAAACAGACACTGGCAGAATTTTGTCATCATCAAGCTATTCGGTAAATCTTCTCCAGTAAACACTCGGCCCCAAGATTCAGCTTCACGTCTCAGCTCCAGCGATTAAAAAAAATGCCAGTGAGCTCGCTTTTTCTAAATATAGGCCCGAGGAGTTCAGAGAAGAGAGGATGGGTGAACGAGGGGAAAAGAGACGAGTGTCATTAGTTCTGCATACACAAGCAGATCCTTTGAAAAGATGATTTGCCAAATAGTGGCAGCAGGCGGCGGCGTGCTGTGGTCAATAAATGCGGATTTGGCTCCACCCCAGTGTGGTGGAGGACACATGCTGTTTTGGGGTCGTTGATCAAAATGTCAAATGTATTCCTTTATGTCGTTTTTATGTGTTTTGGAAGCAGTTCAACAATTCAGAGACTATTGTGTGTGTGTGTGTGTTGGGGGGGGGGTGGTTGTGTGTCATAATTGAATGTGGTGCAGAGTGATTGGTGTCATCAAGCGATCTGTGGCACTGTGGAGATGCAGCAGTCGGAAATCTGCGTTTCTGAAGTCGAGTGCAATTATCGCGGCGTTTCTGCTGCTTTTAAAACATTTCACACATCCTGTTTGTGACAGTAGAGCCGGTGGTCCCACACGAGCCGTGGTCCTGGCCCCGGCTCAAACTTTTAAAGAGCGGTTTGCAGTGCCGCTCTGTGACAAATATCTCTCTTACTGCTTTGTCGGCCTTTTGTAAGATGTGCAGAGAAATATTTCACTTTGTGGTTCGACCCTATGATTTATTTAATCTCGGTGGAGCCAAAACAAGTCAGAGCTTTCAATGTAGCAGCCTTGCAGATGTGAAAAAGGGTTATTGTTTTTATGTTCTTGTGCTGCAGTACTGATTCTAAACTCTCTATTCTCACCCTCTATTTTCACCTCAGGAAGACCAATCAATGCTAATCTTCCCCTAAACAGTGAATTAATGTAGATGGGGGGTGGGGGGGGGGACTAGCATGCCAGTTCCAACTACTCAGCATATTCTCTGACACCTGAAGGCAAATCACGGTGCAATCAATGCTTCCTCCTCCGGCTCTGCTCCGGCGGCTTAGAGAATATCCTATTTCTTGGTCTTCTGAGTGCAAACAAAATTGTTCCTGCTCATGTTTGATTAGCTCGATGGGATAAAATCAGCAATATCAAAAACAGTGTGTAAGAGCCGGCCTGCACGATGTACTCTACAGTATCTCTGCAAACGCACAGGACTTCTTGGATAAACAGTTTGCTCGGAGAGATACTGATAGATGTGGAATCGAAACCGCGGTCCAAGAGAATCCAATGTGGTGCAGCTCCCTAAGTTCTCCAGAGGTTATCAGCAGTGGGCAGAGGATGCATCAATGACTCTCTCTCTCTCTCTCTCTCTCTCTCTCTCCCTCTAAGTTCTACAGTATTTCCCCCAGGGCTGCTCCTTCCATTGACTCAATTGGGGTTGATGGTGGAGGGTTCTTTTCCCATCAGGACCCGACTCAAACAACCCACGTTCCCTCCTCTATCTTCCACTCTCGGGAAAAAAGCCTTCTCCGACCCCCCACCGCCCCCGTGCAAACGACACATTTAAAATCCCTGTATATCAGATTGACTTTGACTGTGTGTATTTTAAATGTGCCGTTTCTTCTCGGATCTGGGTCAGGAACCGGAGAATACACTGGCTGCATGGTAATAGGCCCGGGACCCGTCTCCAGCGGGGGAACAAGCACACACTCGTCCTCGTTGTTAGCCGCGACAAATGAGAGACAGATTTATGCCCCTGAACATTAGAGGGAATATTGATTTGTTTAGCAGAACCGCCGCAGATTACTGCCGTGCTGCAACCCAGTCGTAAAATCTAACGCATCGCAGTTCTTCTAGATGGAAATGCATTATTACATCCTCCGTGTACATGATCGCCTGCAAGTGCCTGACCTGTTTTTATTGGTGTTTTTTTAATGGGGGGGCAATTTCAAGTCATGTACGCGACATAATGTGCAATTCCCGCCATCAGCCGTTGAGTTAGACTGTTTGTTGTGATTTGAAATGGATGCCTGTCTTGTGTTGTGTGTTTTTTTCTTCTTCCACAAGCGAAACCCAGATCTTCATCAGAGCAGGTTGTTGCAGTGCTCTCGTTATGTCGGATCCAATTTGAGCTCCACTTGTATTTGATGTGCGTGAGGTGTGCGCTCACCACCGGCTCTGATATTCTCCCTGAAGAGGGAGAAGCAGCCGCTCGTCGAGATCCTCCAGCAGCTACACAGTGGCAAGATATCTGTCTGGCTGACAGGCTGTGTACACCTAATAGGGATTATTGCCATTCTTCCTGCATGCAGATTAAGTCTCTCTCCCTTATTGCAGGTTTTAAACTGTCCCCTTGACTTTGCCAGAGTCTTATCACACAGAAACGGTTCTGCTTGTTTATTTTTTTACACCAATTTGCAATTACCGAGCCGTGTTCGCTGACATGAAAGAGCATTCGCTTTGTGTATCTGCTCTGTTCCAGGAGATATCAGGGTTTTTATGTGTTCCTGAAATCTGAAATCTGAGGCAGTCTGGTTGCCTGCAGCATGCAAAGTCTTATATAAAATGGAAGCGTAGGAAACCAGCCTCCTTCCATCTCTTTGGTATTCAATCGGGGGAGCAGGGGGATGTCTCCCATCTTACTTTTTAGAGACGACCTGACAGTTTTATCTCAGGCTGGATATGCGAGAGCACGATCGTAAAAAAGTTGTCAGTCATCGCCTGAAATGACGAAGGGTCAGGTTGCTGTTCACGTTCAGGTTATGAATTCATCCTTTGTAGAAACATCAGCCGTTTTTTAATGATGCGGCACAAACAGAAAAACAGCCACGAGCGAGTTTACCTTCAGCTCATGTGCATGACCTCATCTAATTAAATCTAATTCAATGCATAAGCCACTGTTGATGAATACTATGGAAGAAATATGAAAAATGTTATATATAAGTTACAGTTTTATCCATTTGCTAGTGTATCTAATTCCTAATTAAAGGTCAAATAAGCGAAAAATCTAATATGAAAAATATGTTATATAAGTTACAGTTTTATCCATTTTACTAGTGTATCTAATTCCTAATTAAAGGTCAAATAAGCGAAAAATCTAATATGAAAAATATGTTATATAAGTTACAGTTTTATCCATTTGCTAGTGTATCTAATTCCTAATTAAAGGTCAAATAAGTGAGAAATCTGTCGAGACCCATTCACAAACACACACACTGGCATTGTGTGTTTGTGGTCGCTGTCAGTCGTCATTATTTCTGCACAGATGTCTCCATTTCTCTTATGAAGCCACCCAGGCTTCAGTAATGGGCGACTTGGGATGGCAGTGGAATACAGAGGCCCGGCGCTCGCTGTGGGCAGAGCGAGGTGGCGGAGAGGAGACCAATCAGAGGAGTCGATTATGGGGTCACCGTCGCCCTCAGTGAATGATCTCATTCATCCGCAGCGAGCCGGTGTATCTATTAACATGCACCTTTTTATCCTGCGTGTGTGTGTGTGTGTGTGTGTGTATTAGTGCACTCACAAATCCCCATCACTGTACTTTATCCTCTGATAGTATCAGCGAGGGACAGGACAGCGTGTCCGGGGTCAGCCCATTAACGCCCCCGGCCATTTGCTAGAGATTTCACCTACTCCAGAGCGGGACTGTCGTCAGTGTGGATCACCGACACGACAGCTCGTCAACTGGGCTCACGCTGGTTCTGCGGCTGTGCAGAGGGAACTGGGACAGACGGGTTTGGCCAGATTTGTATCCCCCCAGTCCCCTTCTGAGAGGACAGACTGGCCGAGACCAAACAACACTGTCCCTCCCTTTACCCCGGGTGGGAGGAAGTGAAGCATGAAGGCAGAAAGAGAGAGGGGGGTGGGGGGGGGGGGGACGTTTTCCCCTCGAGCGGGAGAGGTGAACACATTGATGTTTGATGACAGCCCCCCAAGAGGTGAGTCACCCTCACTGTTAGATGCTACTCTCCCCCTTTATCTCTCTCTCTCTCTCTCTCTCTCTCTCTCTCTCTCTCTCTCTCTCTCTCTCTCTCTTCTCTTTCCCTGCCGTCCACATCATGTCCCATTTGTTTCTCCTCCTGGGGGCAAACTTGAGAAAACATTTGGTCAATTTCAGGAGGAACCAGGGCAGAAATCAATGCCGCTTAACCGCTGGAAACAGTTCCTGAAATATTTAAGCCCGAAAAAAAACGGATGAGTGAAGAAGAGACTGGATTTCCCGGAGTGTCCCCCCCCCCCCCCCCCCCCCCCCGACTTGTCACCCCACTTGTTTTGCAGTTAGGTGGCACGTCAGCGATTGATGAATTGCTGCTTATTAGCCCATAATTTGCTGCACACCGTTAATTACGCGTCTTTGTCACGTATGAGCTGGCGCCTGATTAGAGAGCGGCGCCGCGCTGGATCTTTCATAAACAAGAAGCTTTGTTGCATTGACCTTTACGGATGAGTTGTGCCCCTGACAACACAGAGAAGCTCTGCTGGGTGAGTTCAGGCTGCATCTGAACTCCAATGCATCAGTCTTCACTCATTTTAAAGCCTTGAACTTTGGCATTTGTTCTAGCGGCATCGTGTTTTTTTGGAAACCCAGAAGTTGCCATATTTTGAGAAGAGGAAATTGAGCGTGACTGAGAGCTCGAAAACGCTGCACAACTAACTACACCTGCAGCCCGCACTCATTGGACGCTACTAGCTGTCAATCACAAAGTGACGCCACAGTGTACAGCGAGCTTTATCGTCTATTTGACTGCAAATTGAACCATAATTTATCAAATGAGCATCGTGTTTTATTAAAGAAGGGTTGAAACTAGTCACTTATACCATGACTCCTTGATTAAATGTTAAGTAAAGTTATAAATGAAGTCATCTTTTCTTAGAATTCAATAGAAACTGAATCTTTTAGCAACCTGTGGAGTCGCCCTCTGCTGGTCATTTGAGATAATACAGTTTGCAGGCACTTCCGCTTTGGCTCTAATTTACACTGAAGCAGAGTCGATGTCTATTTTGACTGAAGCCCATCTCAAGAGTGAGGCTGTGTCTATTTTTGTAATGAGCTGCCTTCGATCAACTTCAATTTTTTCGGGCCGAATAAATGCTGCTGTCCAAACCGATGTAGCATCCAGAACAGGAACCTAACTGGTTTCACTCCTGGAAACCTTGGCTCTTTAAATAATTCATCTTTCTGCAATTTTTTTTTCATCATCCGCTCTAGAATTAGATGAAAAGTGAAGGCAGGTGTACCCAGAGAGCGGCAGACTGACAGTGGAATTAAACTGACAAAATAAACAAGTTGCTTTCTCCCCCCCCCCCCGACAGCTCTGAACTCCCCGGCCTGATTAGCTGCCGCACATACAGCCGCGTTTAGGTTCCTCCTCTGCATTATTCATCTCAAAACGCGTGAGTTTAAAACAAATCTGTAAAGCTGCTCCGAGCTTCATGAGCGTAATTAGTCAATCATATTGGAATTAGCGGACCTCCTGCATATATTCATCGGATGATTCCCTATATGTCTGCGTGTGAGACACATGTACAGCCACGAGTCTCTGCAGTGGTCCTACACAAACTGAGGCCCTGTTTTTAAAATCATCTCCATGCAGGATGTTGAAAACCAGTTCTTTCCAGAGCAGGAGAATAAAAAACAAAAACAAAAAAACATGATTTCATATCTCATGACCAGGACATGAGACTAATTGAGTTGCGAAAAGCAGATGATGTGGATGACGGAGTGTCCTCATGATGAAGACGAGGACAGTAGCGGCCCTTCATCTCGCCTATTGCGAAGGTCGACATGTCTGTTTGCCGCCGTCTGTCAATACTGTTGAGAGCTCAGTAATTGGCACATAAAAGCACATCTCTGTTCACCTCGGTTGCAAAGCCCTCCTCCATCTTCTGCCCTTCTCGCCCTCCTCCCCCTCTGCTACAGTTCCGTTTTTCACCGAAGTGCTTAGCTTGCAAAAGAGATGTAAGGGAAGGGGGGGGGGGGGGGGGGGGGGGGGATATTGTCTCTGTTTAATTCTATTCTGGTCCGTCGGAGAGATGGACGGATTTTCTCTGCTATTCGCTTGATTTAAAAATTGGCTTGAGCCCATCTTTTAAATTTGTGAGGCCTAAATAAACAGAAATATAATGTGGATGAGTCACAAGTGGGCCGTGGCCGTCAGTGTGGTGAACGATCTTCCTCAAAAGCAACCGCCGTAACAATGGCTTTATTAGCCCCGGTTTAGCCGCTGATCCAACGTCGCCTCTCGAACGCACACCGACTCGGGATTCTGGCTGTTTCTCATATTAACGGTAGCGGGGGGGGCTTTATCGCCCGTAGGATTCCCCCTGTGATCAGCAGTTTCCACTGTCATCCCCGAGACAAGAATAACCTCATTCGGAGACACATTTATTTGCCCAGGACGAGCTCCGGCAAGAAAGAAAAACAAAACATCAATATGCTTTCGAAAACAGCTTCACTCTCCCGTCGGTGCTGCGTTACGCGGGAGGCAAGGGAGGGAGGGGAGGGGGGGGGGGGGGGTGCAAGCTGCAGCGGTGCAGATCCTCATTATATCCGAGTCCAACACGGATGCTTGCTGCTGTTGTGTCCATTGAGATTCACCGGGCTGGAGTAGAGTATAGTGCAGAGCTCAGTACAGTTCAACGTCAACATTTCTGTGTTTGTGCATTATGCATCCTGTTGACTTCCAGTGCACTAAGCAAGCAGTCCAGGTCAGGGAGGAGCAGCCCATGGATATTCATACCCACGTCCATTTAGATTCTTGCATTTGTAGTTCCTAAACCCGGACGTGAACAGAAGTTCCTCCGGCTAATTGCTCTGGCACTCGCCGACAGATCTCACAGCCGACTGTGCATCTATCCACGTGTTAGAGTCACTCTGATAATACATCTCAGCTGGAATCACTGTTCTCCCCCTTTGTTCCCTACAGCGTGTGATTGACGGATCAGCCCGCCAAACAAAAGCTTCCCCCCTCTGCGGAGGCGTGTGATGAGAGGCAGGTGGAAAAGTGGGATGGATTCAAATGGGGACATTTCACGGGCCGGTGCGTTTTCTGTCAAACAATTTAAACCTTTGTCTCGGCCTCACCGGTAATGTGACCTATTATTTATTGGCACAGGGGGGACATGAAGCGGTCACAGCTCAGAGACACAGGGGAATAGATTTCAGTTTTTCTTTTGACAGCGTGGATAAACTGTGTGAGTCCATTTTTGAGATTCTTTTTTAGAAAATGGTCTAAAACCGGTCAGACTTTTGCCGTGTTTTAATTCTGCCGTGTTATATTAAACCACTTGTCTGGGTTTTGAATTTTTTACAACACAGCTTCTAGATGTGGTTTTTCAAGAACTATAACCTCTTTTGAGTTGCTCTTTTCATTTCTAGCGGTTGTTATTAATTCATTCGCTGTCGTCTTTCCCGTTAGCAGAAGCTGACACGCAGCTATTCTTTCGGGGACTGCTCGGAGTAAGATGTGATTAAAGTTGGCGAGGGACGCTGGAGGAAATGGAAATTAGGTCATCGCTAACAGACGAGTTAATGTGAGGTGAGGAGAGTCAGGGGGAGGTAAGAGGACGTCATTTTATTTTGAAAAAAGGACGTTAACGGACATTGTTAGGCAAACAGTTAAATTTCTCCAATTAGAGCTCAATGCTGTCCCCTCCATCAATGTGACTGATGGTTGAAATCCCAGGAGAGTCAGTGCAGAGGGTCTAGGGTTCTGCACACTGGCTGATCGTCTCAAAACCATTGAAGCTGGCCCCAAACCAGAGGGAAATGTGGCAGATGAACAGATGATCTGACCAAAGGATCCTGTTGTGTGAGGGGTTAACAGAGATAATCCGAATATCAAACACTGGATTTGAGCAGTGATTGGGCGAGTGATCAGAAAAACCCATAACAGCCAATGAGAGCGAGCGGACCATGGACAAAATTGTGGAATCGTGGCAACAGTATGGCCTCTTGTTAAATGTGTCCTGCACGAGCAGCTGATGTCAACCACAGTCTGACCCTCTATGCTGGGAACTCACAGGACTGTAATGCAGTGGTTTCCAAACCAGAAGAGGGTCTCAAGACACAGGAGGAGGGTCGGAATTTGATTTACAGGTATTAAATACAATTTTAAGTAATATTCTTAATAACATGTTTTATACGTAATTGCTCCAAAACCTTTACGTTTTTTAATTCAAATTAAATCCAAATAATCATCAGACTTAAGATTTCTGACCGCACTTGAAGTAGCTCAAATCAAAATCCGTTTAAATCTTGGGGGTCATGAGTCTGGGGCCTGGTTATTTTGGGGGTTAGCTGAAAAGTTCAGTGAAACTCTGCTCTAGTCATTGTTCTCGTGATTGAAATATTCAAAGACAACAATGTTTGTGGTTATGTCTGTGGACTCATTTAAGATTTACAAGTCCTGTGTTCTGCAGCTGGCACGAGCCACTTCACCGCAGATACCCAGTCACATCCGGGTGCACACCAGGTAACTCAAGCAGCTCAGGAGGAAACAAATGTCTCCCAAAGCATCTGTGCTAATAACACTCATGTTTTCTGATATTAACTCAGACAAATGGGAAGCAACCAGAGAGTCTAAGCCTGGTAATACAAGCTCTCAGGAAAATGTCTTTTTCTAAAAGATGTAATGGAAAAGTGAACGGCTGAATATTTCATCTGCACACGAGGCACAAATGTTGCCACAGAAGCAGCTGCCATGATCAGCAGGCCTCAATTTGGAAATGGCCTCTGGACACAGCGATAAGTCGTGATGGCACCGATCAGCTGCAGCTCCGTCCTCCGCCTCATTTGTCCCTGTCAAAACCAGATAGAGGCGGCTATCTGTTGGCAGCCGTCCCGCGGTGACACGGGGACGATGGGACGGCTTCTTTCCAAGCATCACCTGTGCGGTACGGCGCCGAGTGAAGCAGACCTGTCACTCTTTTCTTTTTTATGCCGGCCCCCAAACTCCCGGGGACGGAGGACAATTAGGGAACAAAGAGGACAGGAGAGGGAACCGCTCGAGACAGCAGGGAGGCATGGAGCGAATTAACTGGGCCGGAGCTTCTTATGTCCTTCCCGAGGTTCGACAGGTGGACAGACAGATAAACCACTTGAAGACATCCCTGTCTCTTTGGCAATCGCGGGGGGGGGGTTAAGATGGAGCAGAATGTTTATCTGCCGCTACCTTTAGCACCGTATCTGGATCCATCGAGGTGGCCTCCTGAAGAGACGCCCTGCACAGCGCTGGTTTAAATGCTTGTGGGATCTGGAGCCACTTCGAGGGTAAACAAGCCAACTCTCAGAGCCGGAGTTATTAGCATGCCGAGGCGGGAAGACGGGGAGCCGCGAGGAGGGGAGGAGCCAGACACCTGTTGCAACAGAGGCGGCTGGATGTCTTTGATGTGCTTTGATTCTTGAAGGAAAGCAGTTTGGCTCAATTCCCTCCATGTTCCTCCCGAGATTCCGGAGCTTTTCATCGTCTTTTCAAAAGACTTATCTTTTCTCGTTTGCCATTTGCATTTTGCCTAAAAAAAGCCCATTTCAGGAACTTTACAGATAAAACGTGTCATGTCACGATGACATCTGTGCTAAACACCTCCGTGCACAGCTTCCTCAGCGGGGGGGGTGAACCTCTGCCGCGGGTTTCACAGCTCAAAGTCGACTCGTTTCTTAATCCGTCAAATTCAGCTGGAGGTTGGTGGGGTATGAGCATGAAGTGGTGTTTACACATGGTTTGTGTGTGTGTCTCTGTGTGTGTGTTTGTGTGTGTGTGTGCAGCAGCCCAGGTTATCAGCTCCAGAGACGACACGCCCCCCACACTCAGGAGTGGTGGAATATCTTTTTCTGATATTATCCAAAGCTTCCTAACTCGGGCTGTTCCATTACACTCCAAACGAGGAGTGAGAGAAGTCAGGGGCAGTCGCACAAACAAGTTTAGGTGGAGAATTCCATTATGTCTAGACTTGAGAGGACGGTTTGCTGAGAGATTTGTGCCCCCCCCCACCACCCCAACTAACTGCTGCCCGCGGCTGCCGATGGGATCTCTTTGTTTCCCCCGACCGCGGTAATTGGCGAATGGGAGGACTGTGCTCTGCTCTCAGGGAACTTCTGCTTTACTCTTGAACTTCTGGCTCCTTCTGTTGTCTTCTCAGTGGAGCTGCTGTTCCACGACTTAAAGATTAAGCCCAGCAACAATATTTGCCAGTTTACTTGCCAGTGCACTCGGCGGCTTGTGTCGTGTTTGTCGAATCCTTCCTCCTTCTTATTAGCGCGGCAGTTTACCGGCTCAGCAGCACCTACCCCGGTGTGTGTGTGTTTGTTTGTGCGGCGTGATTGCTCTGTTGTGCGTCTCCTCGCTGCGTTTCAGTGGCAGAGACATCAGACTGCACCTCAGAAGCATCTTTTACAGACCTTCATTCTGCCTGAATATAAAGGTGTGGAAACTTTCAGCAGGCGGGCTCCACATGCTCTAACAAGGAGACGGACGTGGACAATCACAAACACGCTCGCACTGCACACACACACACTGAAATGAAATGAAGGCTCAGTGAAGACGGAGATGTTTCTTTCTGTCCCGAAGCTCGTCTTTGACTGAGGAAGAGCAACAGCTTCCTTCAGAGAAAATATCTGAAACATCTATCTAAATGCAAATTTTGTATCCCGAGATTATTGTGTCAACTGACTTCCACATAAATCACCTCCAACATCAATAAATGAGTTGCATAGTTGATCAATTTTCACGCAATTTTCTTTTGTTTATTACATTTTTGTTGCTAATTGAAGGTTTTCAAACACCGGGCGGACAAAATAAGATGTTTGATAATATCCTCACGTGCGCTTTGTAGAGTGTGACGTGCATTTCCCCAGTGTTGTCTGAGGTTTATGGACCAAAATACGAAATAACTATATTCTCAGTAGAGCGCATACCTCCACCAAGACACCAGCAGTCACCTTGAATTCAGTGAAGCTGCACCAAATCGCACTCAGATATCAGTTCAATAATTATTCCTGGTTTTCTTTGTCATCTCCTGGGAAAACTGGGAAGATTTCGAAGAAGGACCATATCTCAGAAGTGTTAGATATTGTGGAAATGTGCTCTTTGTCCAGAGAGTCCAGAAAAGGGCTTGCACGGCCCATATCCCCGAGTTCCACCGAGTTTTGTGAGTTCTGTTCTGAAGTTTTTGCGAAATCCTGCTGAGAAACAAGGCTGAAAAAAGTTCCTGTTCGAGCTTCACGATCAAACAAAGTCCTTTACAACCCAGTTTGTTTTCCCCAGGCTGCATTTTGCAGTAAATTGAATTTAAAAAATGATTATAGCCTGATATAAACAACGCCTAATTAAAAACTCCCAAACCTCTGCGTCACCCTCCCTGTGATTGAAGATCCCGCCAAAATGGCAAAATGTCAGATGTTGTTTACCCGGGCCAGACGCACAAAGCCCGGGATTTACTCCACGTCTGAATGGAATATTACACGTTGCCAGAAGTGATACCTGCTGTGGGGGGGCGGCTCACACTGGATGACGAGCTGTCTGTGTACGGAAAGAGCTGAGAGCGACACACACAAACACACACACACAGACACACACACAGGAGAGGTGTTTACAGGAAGAGGAAGAAAAACTACAGAAGCAGACGTTGTGAATAGGTGTTTACAGAGCAGCCTCCTCCTCTTCCTCCTCCTCCTCCTCTTCCTCACTCTGAATCTATTCCCGAGCCATCGTTCTGCTTTGTATATCTCCCTGTTCCTCCCTGATGTGCACCACATTGTGCGTTGGACACAAGCTGACCTTGTCGTGATGGAGTGCAGGAGGGGCTGGACTGGATTAGCTCGAAAGTCATGATATTTGTTACACTTGTTATTATCCTGACCTCTGGGAGACGCTTCCCACTGCTGGTTCATCACCCGGGAAAAGAAAGTATTCATTCGGAATAACAACAGGCATCCAGGCTTTTTACATGTGTGGCTGCTGTTATTTAGAATATCAATTTTCACAGCCATTGCAAAAGAAAAGAAAAACACGTGTTGGTTTGATTCACACGTTTTTTTTTCTCAACAGACACTCGTGCTGTTTTCACACCGGAACAGATTCTGAAGAAAGGTCATTAAAAAGCACTCTGCCTCTCTCCTTCCATTTCCCCCATTTTATTTTGAGCTCTATTTTTCATGTTCTGTAAATATTCCGCCGGTCAAAGTGACAAGAGCTCTCACTCTGATGAATATAGTTGTTTTTTTTATAACCACATTAAACATCAGATATTGTCAGTTTTGCAGAATCAAGAAAAACCTGATGGGCCATTTCCTCATCAAACTCATGCAGATAAAGCGATTAAGCCTTTTGTTTTAACACTTACAGCTTTAGCTCTCTTCACCTCGGAGGAAATGCCTGATAGAAAATGAGCCTGATAAACTATTTTGGTTCTCACTCGCGAATTAAAATGTCACGCCGTTTAGATCTGTGAAAACCAAATGAGAGCTTTTTTCTTCCTGTGGTGTCAAACTGTGAGGAATAATTTCAGTGGCTTGTTTTTTTTTAGGGGGTAAGAAAAAAAAAATCTGGTGAAAGAGGTTTAAAGTTGTTAATCCCTCTCCAGTGAGTAAACATCAGTGCAGTCTGATAAACACTGTTCCAGTTAACAGGTCTGACGTTCACGCCCATTACTCCAGAATGTGTCTGAGGGCGTTCAGGGAAATAACTGAATCATCGGAGTAAAAGCACAGACACATAAAAAAAAGGAAACATAAAACATAAAAAAGAGCCTTTTATCACCGAAAACTGAAATTACAGTCTGATGTTAACTGATAATGTGAAAAATAAAGATTTCCCTTCAAGCCCCATTTCCTGAAAGGTGAGGAACCTAAAACACGACCTGTTATTTCCACTGCGTCCTTCAGCTTCGGCCATTTCTAGTTTTTTTCCTACCTGATAATAAACCGGTGAACTTTGTCCACGTCTCGGATTTCCAAGTGCCCCTGACATTTCCTAACAGAGACCCAGAGTCTGGGTCACGTCAGAGACTCGAACTCCTTCCTCTCTGACTCTGTCATCCTGTGCTTTTAGCTAACATACCCCCCCCCCCCCCCCCCCGCTCCCCTCACCCCCCCCCCCCCCCCCCCCCACTTCCTGCTCCGCGAGCTCTCTGCGTTATCACACAGCGCAGCCCTGCACGCGGCTCAGTGACTCAGACAGAAAAAGGCTCCTAAGTGGATGCACACACATTCAAAAGATGATGTCTCCCACCGATTTTTTTTAAATCCCCAGAGAAATTTGCATTGTCAAACCCTTTTTTTTATGGGCCTGGCCATTTTCTGACACTTCAAAGTATATATATAAAAAAAAACTAAATTGTTGAAAAATCACACAAGAAAAGGTTTATGATAAAGATGAATCTGTGCCATTTGAGACCCGTTCCATATTCAAAGCAATCCAAACGTATTAGGCAGCCCTTTTTAGCGAGGGATTTAGCCGGCTGTCTAGAATAGAAAATGTGCTCTGACATAAGGATAATTGAATTGACCGCCTTCGCCGCCCACCGCCGCCCGCCTCCGCTTCACACCTCCTCTGTGTCGGTGCAACCGGTGGAGATTTCTTTGAGCTTCAGAGGGAAAATAGTAAAGATGGGAGGGGTATTGATCAATCCTCCTCGAGAGCCGAGCTTCACAGATCACCGAGTTTCCCAGGCAGCCCAACATTTTTGCACTAGAAGGGATGCTCTTCACACGCAGCCCCTGGTTATCTCTCACCGAGAGCAGAGGGCTGTTAGAAGGCTTTACCTTATCATTGTCCAGAATATAAATCACCTTTTTATACACCCTCTCATCCCCCCCCACCCCCCTGTGAATAAACAAAAACAGGGAGATATCAGCTACCCGGGCTTCTGCTCCTCGTTTTCCCGCAGCCTCATCACTGCTCCACAGCCAGAACAAGCAAAAAAATGAAATAATAGGATTGAGATTAAAGTTTGAAGTGGGAAAGCGGAGCACTGCAGGCCGGGATCAGCCCCCCGGCGTCCACACAGAGGTAGTTATCCTGCAGAGGAATATAACGAGGAAGGGGCCGAGACACAATCGTTAATTATTGATAACCGTGCAGGCGGATAGCAAGTGAGCACGCTGTCGGTGCAGGTGAGATCAGCAAGTTGTGGTAAATAGATTATTCTGCAGGCCATGTTTTTTTTATGTTGTTGTTGTCCCGGCCCTGGCCTCTTTCCACAGGAGCAGTCTAAGGTTATTAATATTGACCTGCTAATGTCGAGATGAGGCCGATCTGGCAGCAGCACAAGGAAAAAGATTACGTGGCATCGTATAATTTAAATGAAAGAGGCTTTAGATCTGCGGCCCACAGTTTGTTTACGAGGTCGGTCTGTTTGCTGACACGCACACTGAGACTTCCTGCAGACCAGAATATGCAAATTCTTTTGTTTTCTTTTTTCTCCTATTGACAAAGCATTTAAGATATCAGAGTCCAGTTTTATTTGTTATTAAAGGGACACGATGCAAGATTCACGCTCGGCTCCCCCCTGCACGTGGAATGCATAATGGAGTGTCCTAAATACGAGTTGAGGCTGTATCCCCCCCCCCCCCTGGCAAGCTTAAAGGAGAAGAAACCAGTAAACTCGACAGCGTGTAAACTGTGCACAGATATTCAAGCTCGTTCGTCTTCCTTGCTTCCTCCTGATCTACTTGTCTCATGTTGCCAGCTACTAGCTGAGGGTCTAGTTTTTGCTGTGTGACGTACATGGCGTAAAGCACAGAGTTCCAGCGCTGTGGCATTGACACACATGCTGCTCTCCCTGGTGTCAGAACTAAACCATTACAAACTTCCTTTGAAGCAGTTATTATTTCAAGGTGTAAAAAACCAACCCTGTGTTGCTATAACACTTTAAATCATAATGTAGATGAAAATTTCTGTTCACAGATGAAAGGGGTGAAGAAAATTACGGTGGACCCCCCCCACCCCCCATTTCTTAGTCCCTTTTCAGCACTTTCTCGAATTAGCACTGTACAATGGATTCCAGCCTTAATATTTCAGAAGTGAGCAGCTTGGCGAGTCTCCCTTTGGGCAGAATATGGAAACCATACGCAGTGATGTGTCAAAGCGAGTTCCCGTAACAGCCCACTTACAGAGGGGCAGTGTGTGTGCATGGGTGCATGTGTGTGTGTGTGTGTGTGTGCATGCATATGTGCACATTTTTACTGTTTTTATCGTAACTACCCTCGATAGGCGATCATGCAGAAGAGCTACTTTCTTTTTTTCCTTGTAGCCTATTTCCAGTGGCGATTCGCCGATTTCAGCACGATGACCTGACGATAGTGAGTTCTCATTTAATCACAACCCAATTATCCCGACTGTACAGCTGTGATCAGGAAGCCCCAGAGAGGAGAGTCTTGACACGCACCGTCGGAGTATTCTTATCCTCGACCACGTGCGGCTGCTTGGGTCAGATGCACAGATTAGTCGCACTAGACTCCAGGGTGTTTGTGTGCTTTCATTTTAATCAGGTCTACCAAACGCACAACGGGGGTGCCGGCCGCATGTTGATTTGTCAGCTCTAATTTTCATTTTCATCCTCCGTGGTTAGTCCGACCATTTAATTCTCCCTGCTGTGTCCCAGGGGAGCTGATTTGCTGCTGATTACAGTGGATCTCATTAGAACCAAAGGCAACCAGAACAATAATGATGAGGAGAACTCACACGAACAACCCGGGCGCCTCGACATCAAACCAATTATTTGTATTTTAAGATCATTTCTTTTCTCGTTTCATCCTTTCCTTCTCTCCATCTTCCTTTTGCTTCTGCCTCAGTCCAGCCGGTACAGACTCACATATCAGCTCTGCTACATCAGGAATACGAATCTTAACACCTCTCCGCCTCGGCAGGATAAAGACATATGAGAGGCGCGGGCCGTGCTCTGTGAAACAACCCAAAACCCCAAAGTGCCAATTTAGATGTCACTTTGTCTTGTTTTGAAGTCCGGCTTGTCTTATAGCAGCAGAGACAGGAGATGTGGTTCTAGCAGCAGGTGATTCTTCATCGGGGCCACACTGTCTCGGTCGTGTTTTGCTCGTGCAGGCAGACGGGCGGACCGTTTCAGAATCCCAACCCAGCCGTCATCCGGCAGAATCCTAATGTGCACGCTGCCTCTGCAGCACACGAGCGGGAATGAAACAGGGGCCGGCTCCTCCAGCTTCACTGGGCTGCAGTCAGTCCTCACACAATCCTGATAAGGCACGCGCCACGGCATCTTTTATTCATCACCGCAGAGTTTCCTTCCCTCAAAGAGACCTCCAAACAGTGACCAGAAGCATTTCAAGCCTCTTGTTAATTAACTGCACGTCTGGCCACAGATGTTCCGGCTGGTTCCAACGTGTGACCTTTCCTTTTTTGTTTTTCCCTCTATGCAATCCTCTGTCCCTGGCGCGCTGTGCCGAGGCTGGATCGCTCCACAGGCCGACCCAATCAGGAGGAAAATGAAATGTGCACAACAATTTTCAAATGGAGTGTTTCACTCCTGTAATGACTGTTTTAGTCGAGATGAAATGATGATGCATGCAACTGATGTGACAGCGCGATATAGTCACAATTGCATTTACTCGCCGCCCTGAATAACATTTTCTTTTATTGCCTTTTTTAAATTTTCATGACGAGTCTGTTTGTTCAAGACGTCTGCGGAAAGAATCCATTACACAACGTCTCTGTGCGTTTATCAGCGTTCTCGTCTTTGTGGAAAAACACAAAAACACGTAACTAAACACGTAAACCTTAAAGGCCTCGTTTCATTTTAATGAACACACTATTTACTGATTCCAGAAACGTCTCTGCCAGACTCTCTCCATGTGGCGCATCTTGTGAACCCTGCGTCATGTCTTCTTCACACTTTGCATGTGTGTTGTTAACAGCTCCCGAGGACACGTGACACCTTCCATATTAACACGTTTAGAATAAACAGACTCGGTGCTGTGGAGTACGTGTGGCTGGTTTATCATGGTAAATGGTTTTGTATTTATAAAGAGCTGTTCTAGTCTTGATGACTCAAAGTGCTTTACAGTACAGTTTTACATTCACCCATTCACACACACATTCACACAGTGCATCTATTCTCAGCACTTTGTTATTCTATAGGGGGCAATTCGGGGTTCAGCATCTTGCCCAAGGACACTTCGGCATGCAGATGGGTCAGACTGGGAATCAAACTGCCGTACTTCAGGTTGGAGGACGACCACTCTACCCCTCAGCCACAGCCGCCATAATGCCATGATCATGATAACAGTGTGTTCACGGTTACGACCACCAGTTTCACCAGTTCATGGTTCTGCAGACTGAGACTCGGTCTTTACATGCTGCGGCTTCGATTACCTCAGGCCGAGCAAACGCACCACTGCAAACAAGCAGTGCACTGATGTAAAGAAATGCATTATTAATTTGAGAGAGTGCGTTGTAAGCCAAATTCTGAATCTCATACGGAGAAGCAGTGGCTGTTGGCTCACCTGCCTGTTGGGAAGAAGGGAAGGGTGAGAAAAGGAAGCTGAGGGAATGTGTAGGAAGAGCAAGGTTTCCATTTATCCCACGTGGTGCCTCTGAAGGAAGAGTCTTTATTTTTATCGAGGCCTTCATCTTTCCTTGCTGAATCATAATTGCTCGTCCTTTTCTCTCAGCCGGTCCGTGTGTCAGCGCCGAACCCCCGCACTGGGAGATGCCATCTCAAATTGGATTTGGAAAAACCTTAAGAGAATATATTGTTCAGGTGGTGACAAATATACATAAGGGGCTTTTTGTACACTTATATATATGTGTGTGTGTGTGTGTGTGTGTGTGTGTGTGTGTGTGTGTGTGTGTGTGTGTGTGTGTGTGTGTGTGTGTGTGTGTGTGTGTGTGTGCGCCTGTCTGTGTGTGCGCGTGTTAGTGTGTGTGTACTGCAAGGGCTTTTTAGCAGAGTTCACTTGAGGATAGAGATGCATTTAAAACTCTCTTACCCTCTCCCTCTCTCTCCCTCTCTCCCTCTCTCCCTCTCTCCCTCTCTCTCCCTCTCCATCTCCATCTCCCTCTCCCTCTCCTTCCATTGGGGAGACTGACTCTGCAGAATTTCAATTAGCCGGGTGCAAAGTTGTCTTCATTAATTACTCCACATTAAGATGATGCAGGAGGATTTGAGAAAGGGGGGGGAAATTATGCAAGAGAATTATGCAAGGGTCCCGGGTGTGGACCTTTTTCCTGTTGCACGCCCCCGAAACGTCCCTCATGCTGCACTTAGCCGGAGCTTTCACTAAATAGGAGAAGTGTGTGCGTTCGACCTAAGCTGAGTTTACAGCTGTCTGCTTCCTAATGTCAATCCATAAAACATCACTTAAGACCCGGCAGCTCAGTCCGGTTCATAACGCAGCGTGCTCCACCGTCACGTTTCAATTCACCATCCGTGGTTTGCGGCATCTTTTGTGCACTTTGAAATGAAGACATCACAACGTGTCATGTGTATCCGTGGTGCTCCTGCTGCAGATGGTCTAACGGCAGGTTCAAGGAGAACAGCAGCTTCTTTATTTTCAGACCTGACCTGAAATCTGTGAAGAGGCCATTTCTAATAGAAAAACAGTGAGGAAACATTATTCCAGCAGTCGAGCCGCTCTCTCTCTCTCTCTCTCTCTCTCGGCTTTGCTTCCTTAGGAGTTTTAATTAAAATTACAGCATGGATCAACAACCAAGTACATTCTAATGAAGACGAAGATGGGACGGGGGAGTAAACAGGCGAGACAGCTCTCATCAGACAAATAACGACGCCCATAAAACAACGTCCATGCCTCCTAAATACGGACATCTCTCTCTCTCTCTCTCTCTCTCCCTCCGAACATTTTATTTGCGCCCTTTAATTTTAAGTCTTTCATCAATATCCTTTCAAAGTTTCAATACCCCCCCCCCCCATGAAGATCCCAGTGGCTGCCTCACGTCTGTGTTGCCGGGTTAATTACCTCTGGATAAGGATAAAGTATCTCCAACATAAATTGCGTCATAAATAATAGAAGATCTAAAAAGTAAGAGGCACATCCAGAATAAAACAATTCTTATATCTTCTGCGTATCGTAATTTATGATTTATTCCACGGCGGGATAACAAATTACGGTGGGAAATAAACCCTGCAGCTTGTTGCTCCTTGCTTATATAATTAACATGCCCTTGTGTACATATATCAAGTCGCACATGCAGGCGTGTGCGTGATGTGCATAACACCTGGAGAATGTGAAAGTGTGGGGAACCATAGCTGTAATGAAGTAGCACAGGATTAGGTAGCCGTGGATTTGCAGCGTCATGGAAGAAGAGAGAGAGAGAGAGGCTTAGATAGTCGGGGGGGGGGGGGGGGGGGTGGAAGAGAGAGGCATTAATGTCAGCTAGCAAATATAGCTCAGGGTTGTAGCAAGTCCCGGGCCACATGGGAGGGATATGGCAGTGTCAGGCCTCTGTGTGCCAGGTCTGATGGATGAGGTGGAGCAACTCGTCAATCACGAGGCCTCCCGCTTCCCCTTATAGATCCAGGCTTGTGTCGGGAGAAGCTGAACCTCCATCACCGCCACCACCACCACCACCGCCACCACCACCCGACATCCAGCGTGGAGCAAAGAGCCAGTTAACCTGCAGCACAGACAGACCACAGGAGTCACACAGATAAAAACAACCACGGCTCTGACGCCGGATCAGTGATTTGACTGCTGAGCACACCTCCTTAAGGTCATGTGCATATATTAGAGCACCTGTCGCATTTTCAAAGGCTAATTTCTGACCAGGCTCCGGGTGCATTGTTGTTCCGCCGCGGAATAACGGGGTCGGCTCGCTGCTGCGCTCGACATCGCGGCAAAGGCCAGAGCAGTTAACCCGTTCCCAAAGGGTAATGAGAGTCTGCAGATCGGCTGTCATGTGCCCGGTGTCCGTCCAGTGACTGACACAAGACTCCGCCTGCAGACAATAATGCTAATTCTGCTCTCGGGGCAAATATCAGGTCTCGCTCGGAGGTCTAACTCGACAGAATTAATCCTCCACATTTATAGTGCACGATTAAATCCACTCCCCCGTCGCCCGAGTGCTTCCTTACCAGGGTATTATGTATTTTTTACCCTGTTTAAGGTGCAGCCAGAGACATTTTTAACTTCTGAGCAGCCGCAGTTTTTCAAAGTTTGTCCTCGGCTTGATGTTGTTTACACTTTCTAGTGGCACTTGTATAAAAAAAAAAAAAATGGCCTAAATTGACTGGCAATGACAAACAAGGCGGGACCCAGAGGAGCTCAGTAGCTGGCAGCTCCAGGCAGGGCTCTCTCTCCCCCCCGAGCGCTCTCTCCATACCTGGCCGACACAAAATTATCTTCCCAGTGCCAGAGTAAGTGTAAGCCACACACACACACACACACACACACACACACACACACACACACACACACACACACACACACACACACAGATAGCAGACACAATGCTGCTCAGGTTCCTCAGTAATTGAGTCGTCCCTGTGTAATCCTGGCCTGTGCCCTCAGCACTTGCACCACACGACTCCCATTGTGAAGCTTCTCTCTTTTGACAGAGATTTTAGTTTTCACACTTAGTTTTCCTCCTCACCCTCCCACGTTTCATTCAGGACGTGCTGCTGCAAATGAGCTTTCAATATTTTTTTTATCTTATATTCTACCGAAAAGGAGATACTGGAGAGAGAGAGAGAGAGAGAGAGAGAGAGAGAGAGAGAGAGAGAGAGAGAGAGAGAGAGAGAGAGAGAGAGAGAGAGAGAGAGAGAGAGAGAGAGAGAGAGAGAGAGAGAGAGAGAGAGAGAGAGAGAAAGATATGAAGTCTCTATTCTCCCTCCGCTGTGTCTCTACCCAAACAGACTTCAGGGCGAACAGTCCTCTGCTCTCAGTGGTAGCGCCTCAGGAATCTGTGTTTTAATGGATCTGCGGAGTGTGTGTGTGTGTCATGGGGTTAAATCTGCACACGATGACAAATCCTCGCAGGATTGGTTGGGGGGCGGCTCGGCTGGGAATTTGAGCTCAGTCATATGAGTTCTTCTCAAAGATCTGCTCTTTATTTCCCTCAAACGCATTCCTCTACGCTAAACTTTACTGTCGGTTGAGTTGTGGTGAAACCCTGGTAGTTAACAATAAAGCCTCGCTCACTTTGAAAGAAGTCAATAAAAGTATGTTTAAGTCAGGATGGATGTAGACCGACGTGTGCTTTTTTGAATTATTGATGATTCATCTGTCATTCTGCAGATGTTGATGAGCGGCGGAATGTCTTTAAATATGTCATTAATCGTTTTAGTAAAGGCTTGACGAGACTTTAAAAAGAAAATAAAAACCTTAATAGGATTCCTCTGCATCTTCTACTTTTCAGTTGTGTGTGTGTGAAGCGTTACGCCCACTTCCTGCTGGTGAATCGTCTCGTGCATCTCCGCCCACTCGGTCTTTATCTGGAGTCTTTATCCGTGGGCTGGCAGGAGAAACTCAGGAGAATGTTCAGATCGTCTCATTGAGTCGTTTGAGTTTTTCTCACACACACCACATATGTTGGTGCTCGATGGCGGATCTGCCCGTCAGTATTTCATGCTCGGGACAGTTAACATGGCCGTCCCTCATGGTAACGTGCCCTGTCAGCTGTCAGTGCCATGCTAACCAGGAGAACAAGGGAAATAACATTCACAGGCAGATGAACGCAGCAGGTTTGGCCAGCTGCCTCTTCCTCCGCTGCCACATTAACGTGATTTGATTGGCTGGAACCTCCTTTGCTACATGAAAAGTTAGGGCCCTGCACAACTCCCCCCACAACTCAAGTGAGGCAGTGCATGACGTCAACCCCATTAAAGATGAATAAGCAGCATTTGGCCGAAGCCTCCGATGCTTTTTGGGGTTTTGCTTTATTTTAATTTCCTTAAACAAACACCCAAAGCTCTGAATATTGATCCTATTTATTCAGCATCCTGTCTGAGGGCATGTCCCTCAGGGACGAGCAGAGATAGGGACGCATGAACAACCACCATCGGATCATTTAACAGTTTCCCGTAAACAGACGCCGTGCAGTCTCCAGTTCTCATATGATATAATCGTGTCCATCTTAAAAGCCTCTTCTGTCCTGTGTTGACTTCATGCTGGATTACGTGGGATTGGCCACATGAAGACCGCAGAGACAATCAGATCATTTGAAAGCCCGGCTCCGTTTTACAAGCTGCTCTCTCGCGAGGCGACACATGGGATGCAGCTTAACCTTTCAAGGAGGCAAAAATGAAGTGATTATGACCATTGCCCGGACTAATTCCAGGACTTAGGAGAAAGGAAAGCAGCCTGGGATTCCCGGGGGAAACGAATTCGGAGCCACTCAAATTAATTGGGCATCATTTCTGCGTCAGGGTCAAGTCGGTCGTTTTCCTGGAGTCGTGCCGTCCTCAGGCGACTTTTTAATTCCTTTTTTTGAGGGTTTTTACCGATGATTGGAGCAAGAGCAGCAGAAAATGAGCTTTCCTTTCCAATTTTGGAAAATTGGGTTTGTCAGACTCTGCAAGTGAATATTAGCATCTTGGCCCGGGAGAAAGGTTTTTCGCTCCTTAACTTCAGAGCTGCTTTCAGACTGTGTGTGAGGACGTTAATGTCCAAGTCGGCTGCTCAAGACATTTTACTAGGACACAGGGTCCTAGTAAAATGTGCAGGACATGTGAGGGTAAGAATAGAGCAGGAACATTTGTGTAGAATTCACAGCTAGCGTGCTGATGGCCTTTTTGAAAGAACAACCACTGGGAAACTGGAAGAATACTTATATCTCAAGATGGAAAAAGCTGAGCCGTAAGCGTAGAAGACACAGATTTCAACTTTGAAAGAAGATGAGATTCAAAGTGCTGCGAACAAAAACACAGGCTCCTGCAGCCTCCACCCAGACGCCGCACCATCACCTCAACACCTCATCATTCTCCTGTTGTTGGCTCCTGCTGCATTCTTCATATTTCACATACAAAATGTCCTGAAACCTACTTTGAGCACATTTTCATGAGTTCATGTCTGAAAACAGCTTAAATGATGAGATATTTCTATGGAGAATCCACAAAGGCTCCGGTGTTCAGGTGGAAATAATCACCCGGAGCCTCCTTCATCCCTCCAGGCTGTGTGTCTTCAAATAGCTTGATCTGTGACATTTAGAAATATGTCCCCCCATAAAAAACAAAGGACATCAAAGGACGCTGGTAAAGATCTGTTATTTGTTGTCTATTATTGTTTTTCTTTTGATCACGGCGAAGTTTGGTTGGATCTACGTTTTAACAAGAGGCTGGCCCACGGCCGAACATAAATCTCTTAAGAACCCAACATAAGGGACTCTGATAACTGTGATAACTCTCTGGCCTTGACTTTCAAAGTATATCCATCACACTCTCCTCCTCCTCCTCCCCCTCCTCCTCCTCCTCCTCCTCCTCCTCCTCCTCCCTCCTCCTCCTCCTCACCCTGAACCCCGACCATCATCCACCTGTGAAACCTCCACAACATGAAAGGCTTCCTCTTCGCTCTCCCGGTCCACTGACACATAAGACAGGATTTTCAGGGAAGGTTCTTTCTGAGGAGCTTGGTCGTGTTGCATCATTATTCCCCCCCCCCCCCTCCGGTCCAGGACACAAGAACCCCAGGGGACTCGTACTCCTGATCAATCTGCTCCAGATCTCAATTAAAGGAATAGAAAGGTTACGACCAGTATTTTACCTTTCCTAAGCTGGCTGTGCCCTATTCAACTCCTCCCGGATCAACAGCAAGTATTCATTAAAGGTTAAACGCGTCAATATTCAGAGTCAGCCCCTCGTCGTGAAGTCCGCTCAGTCGGCCGCTCTTAAATCCCGGGACAGATTTAATCTTTTGGCCGGCTGCCCCGTAGAGGTCTTCATTTCCTCAATCCCTCCTATTTGTGCTCAGGTAACAGGGATTACTACTCAGAGTCTGTTTGCTAAGCCGAGCAGCATGGATGACAGATGTAGCTTCATTCAATTAATCATCCCTGACATTTAGAGGGACGCACCTCTGCTCGACCTCCTCCTGCCTTGTGTGTAAACTGTCAACACAACACACACATTACATTTCTTTAATGGGTCTGATGGTTAGTTTTATTTCGCTTATTTGCCTTTTTATTCCACATTAAAGCTTGCATGTCTGTCGTTAACATGTAACAGACTTATTAACTAGAGTTACAGACGGATGCTGTGTTTTCATCCCGGGTTGATTTTGTTTTTTTCGGCCTTTGCTCGGACAGAAGGAAATATAAAACCTCGCCGCCTGTCTGAGCTCTTTATTGGTTACCTGCTGATATTTCCCTGTTTCTGTTTCCATTTTCATTTGCGAGACGCATTCAATTTCTCCTCGGCACTTACTCATAAGTGAGGAGACGCCCGGGCTTAATGAACGTCTCTTCCATTTTTTGTTACGAGGAGGCCCGTCAATCAGAGGATCCCCTCGTGATGAAAACTGTCGAGAAGGATGGAGAAGAGACGTGTGGACACTACACCTGCGATACTTTACTCCATCTCTGCTGAAACATTTATTTTTCCCATCACACTAGGCAAAAATGTCTTCGCTTATCTCGTCCCATTCTTGCACATCAGGACAGAAAAGAGCCAAAGAGTTTTTACGTTTATCAAAAAGTGCAGAACTCTCTCTTTCACACGTATCTGCATCTTAACGCTGACTGAGTTTCCCTCTCGTTCCACATCCACCGGTTTATTCTTCACTTTGAACACAGCTTGCTTGCTGTGCTTGTCTGAGCGGTGGAGACGTTTCCCCGTTATTTTCCCCTTTTTGTGCAATCTTTGTTCTGTTGTCGTTTTTTTTTTTTTATCCTCCCAAAATAGCCAATATACAAACTGTGCAGACGTCAACAGCAGTTAAAGCTGAATCGTATCAAATGCACCGTTACTTCAATGCACAAAGTTTCCTTTCTCACAGCTCTCGGTCTTTTGCCACTGTGTTGAAGCAATTAGGATCATGTTGTGATAGTCGCTTGTATTTTTCCGTCTATGTTTTCATCTGCAAGATAAACCCGGCCTGTATGAAAGTGGGTGGAAAGGGTCAGAGAAGAACCTGCTAAACCATTCTGCAGGTCAACAGTGTTTACGGACATTTTTGTGAATTTCTAAAGAAGTAATCTAGAGACCTTGATGAGAAAAGACAGATATTTGAGTATTTGTAATATGTTGCAGCTTGATTCACTCTAAGAGGGCTGTTAATAACTTTAAAAATATGATTTTGCAAACCCACTCTGTCTCTCTCCTGCCTTGGCGTGTGATACTTGATACTTGAGATATTGAAAAGATCCCCTGCCTCTTAAACTCTGCGAGCCCCCCCCTCATGTGAACCCCTAACGTCGCATCATCCTCCATTTATTTCAAAGCGATTCACTTCATCTCCTCAACCCATTTCGGGGGGGGGGGGGGGGGACATTGTTCTGGTTTGTGTCATGGAAAAGGGCCGGGCTCCATTACACCACCGGCTGATTTTAGATGACAGATCTCGCTCTAGATCACAGCCGGGCCTCGTGACCGAGCCCCAGCTCACATCCAATGTACCCGTTAGCTTGCCAGTGCATGAGTGCTATCTATATATAACCGCCTCAATTAGTTCAGTGCCTGGTTGGACTTCATCTGACCTCACTATATTATATGGGGCACACGGGGACTCGTGGTGTTTAATGACCCAGCATGTTGAGCTAATGGCAAGGGAGGTCGTTTGGGTGGCGACACTGGAAAAGAACTTGTGTCCTTTCTTGGCGATACTCAGAATTGTAGATCGACCGAGAATGAATCTTTCATCTTGGTTTAGATAAAATGTTCTAATGGACGTGTTTATAAAGATGGACGACTGGTCTCCACTTCTCCCGACTATCCAGAAGAGCCAAAATACATTATTATTGGATATGAACGCTCCAGATTTGGAGCCGAGCTTTTGTCCCATCCAGGACTCAGTCTCAGTGTCAATCAAGACATTTTCATTTTTCTATGAACTATCCAATAATCTTGTGCAATCGTCAATCTACCCCCGACTCCTCCACCCTGAACACTTGAATACCTTCTAGTCAACCTCCATGTAAACCCTGGGCCTGTCTGGGTTCAGTATCACAGCTCTTAGAACTCAAACACCTTTTTTAGTTGTAAAGAGAAGATGACATCGTTTTCCCGACTCCTCGAAACTCACAGGCCTTACTCCAGGTATTTATTTATAACTGCTGTTCTGAGGAGGATCTCAACAAATGATGAATCCATCAGCTGTCACCTCCCGCTTAAAAAAAACCACAGCCTGCAGCTTCTCATCCCCCCCGTTCGCTTTTCATTTAAATGACTGGGTGTCACTGCACGAGAAGAAATGACAGGAAATTACACGGAAGGTTTTTTCTTTTCTAGCTTACTTGTGTCATTCTCCCTTCCGGGGACCTGACCCAGCTTAGCCCCCCCGACACCAACCTGGACTTCAGGCGTGCTTGACAGGTCTCTAAATCTGCCGGGGGGCCGGTTAACAAAAGCAAGCAGGGGGTGACATGAAACGCGCGCTGATTGTCACACATACACACACACACACAAACACAAACACACACACCTCTATTCTCGGAAGCAGCCAAGACCGGACGGGAGTTTTTGCACATTTTAGATTCACACGCATGTACACGAGGATAAACAGAAATTGAATCTGAAGATTAACCGCCCTGGTACTGCCTGTGAGGTCAGAGCTGAATCTGACCTCTCCTGTGATTCTCCGACACGAACCCTCACCCTGAGAGAGCAGGACAAATGCATTGGTTACACTTCACACATAAAGCTTTTCTGTCCTGCAGCCCCCTGAAATAACAAGGTTCAGTTTGTGCAACGCTTACACTGATAATCCCAAGAAAAGATAAATGCAACTTCCACCTTTGAACTTAGTTTAGTAGCTGTTGAACTCTTTCTCCCTCGTGCACAGGCAGCGGGAGGGAAATTGATTGTGGGATTTTTGTGTCCCACCGTGTAAAAACTCTGATATCGTGTTTTTTAAGGGATGCAGCAGGAGTTTTGTCCGCCGTGTGAAATCCCCCTGTTTGCCACTGAGGGTTTACTCACATGAAAGACGCTCTGCCCCCAACCCTCTCTGAGGCTGAGCAAACAAAATCCTCTCATTTCCTCTCATCTAATCTTGTGATATGTCGCTTAAAAAAAGAAGCCACCGAGAAACCTACATTCAGAAACCCAAAAAGTGAATTTGGCAAAGAAAATTAGGATTACGAGAACTTGGACTTTATTGTGACTCTTACATATTTCATGACTCTGATGTTGAAAAGGCTTCAGCCCACTTCTGGCTTCCTGTGTCCCTAGTTTCCAGCTTTTTTTTTCACTGCCTCGATTATAAGTAGTGGTGCCTCTAAAGAGGATCTGTGAGTTATTCTCGGTAACATGGCCACTCTTGTGCGCAGCTCCACCGACAGCCAGAAGTGGGGAAATGGTGAAGCTCTGTCGGGGATTAGCGTGATTCATATCTGATGGCCCTCGACAAAATGTCACACTCTGGCAGCGTGACTCATGCTGTGGCTGAGGGGAGCAGCCGGCCTGGTGGTGCGGCCATCACGTACAGAAATTACACACAATACCGGGCTGAAACTAATCCCCCTGTTAGCCTCGTGTTTGAACTCGTGTCTGATGACAGACTGGCCTCCGCTGCAGACCCTGGAATTCTTAGAGTGATGACTGCGGGGGGTCACTGGTGGCAACTGGAAAGCAGAATAGACATACCGTGCAATCAGCACGTGGACGCCCACGGCCTTGTATCTGCATTAAGCCGTGCAATTCAGTTTTAATGTTCCCATAGCTTGATTTTAACAATGTGCTCTGCAGTGAATGAGTCCATGATTCTGTGGATTTAGGATCTTTTGATTAGCTGGTATTTAAATGACAGGGGCTCAATTCCGTGGTTTGAGGCTTTAATCTACCAGAACTCTCATTTGAAGTAGATGCTTCCGACACCTGATCGAATACAGTTTAGACACGTTGTCGTGAAACAAAATGAAATATTCAGTAAAATGTCAGAAATGAAAGTTGCAACTTGGGAAAAAGAATAAAGAAATAAATCAGGAGATGATGTAATCTGTCATTAAAATGAATGACTGTAATCCATTCCATGCATTTATTGAATGACGCTGCAGGGCATTTGAAAGCCATTCATAGATACATTTCATAAACCACTTCCGGGCTTTGGGTGGGGGGGGGCTAAATGTGTGACTGTATGTGGCTTTACTGTGTTAGCACATACCGAGGAGGGGAGGGAGGGAGTGCGGACGTTAAAGCGTCGGAAACGACTGACACCCCCCCCCCCCCCGAACTCGCCCCACCAGCTGACCACGACTTCTCAGGTTGCTCCAGCATGAAACAGAACCCCCCCCCCCTCTCGTCTCTCACATGCTCATTTGAGGAATAACGTGGAGAACACGATGTCAGAAAGGTGAGCCGAGCCCGAGGCAGGTTCGCGGAGCGCGGAGTATTTGTTTTCTCCTGACAGACTCTAATGCAGATCTAATGAGCATTGATTTATTCTCGTCCTGTTCTCTGAGCCGACATTGATCCACATGTTCCTGCGCCGCTCTGTCATCCGCGCTCGTTACCCGCGTCCCCTCAAAACACGGGAGAGAGAGAGTGCGGCGTCGCTTCCACACACACAGAGAAATTCTGAGTGTTTAACCTCGGCTCCATCGAACGCTCCCGGCCACGCGTCTTTAATGCACCGCGCTTTTACTCCTGACCAGGCAGTTACTCGGGAGTAGAGGATGTGGAGCTGTGGTCGTTGATGTGGGCTGATGTCCGGCCGGTGGAGGTCACTGATGGGAGTCATATTACACATTAGCAGCCCAACGAGGCCTCATCTATTCCCCCCCCCCCAACCCGAGAGCGAGTACTACCTCCACAAGAGCATCGTAGGCGTTATTACAGCGATTGATGCCCTGCTATTATTTAGCGACACCTCTCGGTGTGCAGGCCGGGGGGGGGTTGAGACGAGGGGCGGCGATGGGGACGCAGCGGTCGGCCGACCAGAAGAAAGAGCAGTTACCCACTCCATTTCCCTCCTGTGCTAATTAGCATGTCAACTGTAAGGACGCCTCCAATGAGCCGTGCAGGGGCGAGATAGAGGAGACGAGAGGAGCAGGGCCCGAGCCAATCAAGGAGGCTTTTCCGTCCCATCAAACCCACCACTAATACGTGACCTTTACACCAGTCCAAAAGGGGAAGATTGCATTTATCAAGAGCTTTCACAATGGTGGTAGTGGTTGGGCAGGGGGGGGGGGTTGTCATATTGCAGTCAGGCCTCAGTAGTTTGTGGTCTGAGTGGAGACTGTCAATTAGATTTCAGCAGTCTTGAGTGCTGACTGAAGGTCATTGCTTCGGGGAGCCCTCCCTGAAAAGTTTCATATCCTCAGAGAGTTGGAGATGCACACACACACACACACACACACACACACACACACACACACACTACAGTCTAATTCTGAGCCCGTCTTCCCACCTGAGCCGTTTTTTGAATGAATGAAAAGAAGCAATCGGATCCTGCAGGAGATGAGAGGTATTAAGGGAGATAGCTCCGGCAACAACAACCACACAGAGCTCAGATCAGGGCTTCACCATATGGCTGAGGAACCTTATTTGTGGCACCGGAATTAATAGTAAGGGGTGACGGAAATAAGCCGAGGTATTTAAGCATCTCCTTTTTGTTTACACCACAGCTGCCAAGTCTTTCATCAATAGATTTGTATTTCTCTTTTTACCTCTGAGTAGTGTCTAAATTAACCTTTTTTCTATATATATATATAATGATGGATGAGTTTTCTGGCCTTTAGACAAGACTCGGGAATCGTGGCTGTCATGCCAAAGATGAAACAGAAAGCCCCCCCCACTCCCCTCCCTCCCCTGTTCGCCTCCGGATGAGGAGCAGATGCAGACGGAGAGAAACACTGCACCTCGAAGAATACACATTGGCTCGCTGCATCGGTTAAAGCCAGGTCTTATTCTCTCAGAGTTTATTGTCACCAGAATGAAGCGCACGGAATTCACATAGTAGGCTGGAGCTTCCAGAGATCTCGGCCTCTGCGACCCTGTGACATTGAGAGAACAGGGGGGGGGAAGGTAAAGGAGGAGGCCGAGCCCTTATTACAGCAGGTCGGCAGTATGAATGGTAGCATGAATTACAGGATGTACTGCAACATGCTCAAGTTAGAATCGGTAGGAAAAGAAATACTCCCCCACAGCATGAAGAGAAGCAGAAATGGGGACGAGAGGGGGACGAGAGGGGGACAGGGACCGGGAAGGAGTTGTGTACCATACAGCGATTATCACTTCATAGCAAAGGATGTAATAACCTTAGCAAACCTCTTCCCCCGTCTTTAAAAGTTTGATGAGTAATACACGGTACACGGTCACATTTACCTTGTGGTCTGACATGCAGAGTGACTATTGATTATGTGTCTCTCAATCTGAATAGCCTCTTTCCTTCTCTAGGCATCCACCTGGTGCTGAAGTTTCCACTTAAGCGGATGTGCATATTTTGTGTGTTCATCTTCCCTGCCTCCCTCCAGGGATGCATAATGCCTCGCGTTGCATAACAAGAGCGCTTCCATTCACAGTGGCGCTGCTCCCAGGAATAAACATATGCTCAGATGTTTCACAATTTTACTCCTTTTCATTTATCAAAAAATTGGTTCCACTCCTCTGCAAGCCATCTCAAAGCTCGAGTGGTGAATAGACCTTCACCCCCTCGTGTTCGTGGTTGGGTTCAGGCCAGTTTACGGATGAAGCCCGTCGAGTTCATTATGAGTCTGGGGTTGAGCCTTCGTCACCTACACCCCATCTCCAGATCATCATCCCCCCTTGATACTCTCACCACTCCTCACCCCCACACCCCCACCCCAATCATCCTCCACCCCCCTCTCTATAACAGATGATCAGGTGAGAAGCCAACTCAAGAAGATCAAGGCTAGGAAGGCCCCGGGCCCGGATGGTATCAGCCCAAGACTGCTCAAGGACTGTGCTGACCAGCTCTGTGGTGTGATCAGGCATTTGTTCAATCTAAGCCTGAGCCTGGAGAAAGTCCCAGCCCTGTGGAAGACCTCCTGTGTGGTCCCGGTGCCGAAGACGCCGCGCCCCAAGGAGCCAAACCACTTCAGGCCAGTTGCCTTGACTTCTCACCTGATGAAGACGATGGAGAGGATTATCCTGAGACACCTACGACTGCTGGTGGGCACACAGCTGGACCCCCTGCAGTTTGCTTACCAGCCTGGGATTGGGGTGGACGACTCAGTTACCTACCTGCTGCACAGATCCCTGCTACACCTGGAGGACAGCAGGAACACTGTGAGGGTCATGTTTTTTGACTTCTCAAGTGCATTCAACTCCATCCAGCCTTCACTGCTCAAAGTGAAGATGGAGAACGTGGGAGTGGACAAACACCTGGCTGCATGGACAACGGACTACCTCACAAAGAGACCACAGTATGTGAGGCTCCATCACTGTGTGTCTGACGTGGTGCTCTGCAGCACTGGTGCCCCTCAGGGTACGGTGCTCTCCCCTTTCCTCTTCACCCTCTACACCTCCGACTTCACCCACAACACCACACACTGCCACATCCAGAAGTTCTCTGATGACACAGCCATCGTTGGATGTGTTCCGGAGGGGAATGACCTGGAGTACAGGGCGGTCATCACAGACTTCGTCAGCTGGAGTGAGCTGAACCAGCTTCAGCTGAACACCAGCAAGACGAAGGAGATGATCGTGAACTTCCGGAAAAAAGCATCCTACTTAACACCAGTGAACATCCAGGGATTGGACATAGAGGTGGTGGAGAGCTACAAATTCCTGGGTGTTCACCTCAACAACAAACTGGACTGGTTGGACAACACACATGCCCTCTATAAGAAGGGCCAGAGCCGCCTCCATCTGCTGAGGAGGCTGAGGTCCTTCGGAGTGTGCAGGGCTCTCCTCAGGACTTTTTATGACTCTGTGGTGGCCTCAGCCATCTTCTACGCGGTGGTCTGCTGGAGGGGGGGTAGCACGGACAGAGACAGGAGCAGGCTCAACAGACTGATAAGAAGAGCGAGCTCTGTCCTGGACTGTCCTCTGGACTCCATTGAGGAAGTGGGGGACAGAAGGATGTTAGCCAAGCTGGCGTCCGTCATGGGCAACACCTCTCACCCCCTACATGACATTGTGGGGTCCCTGAGCAGCTCCTTCAGCAGCAGACTGTTACACCCACGGTGTAAGAAGGAGAGGTTCCGCAGGTCCTTCATCCCGGCCGCAGTCAGGCTCTACAACACCAGCACCACCTGATAATGTTGTAGTCCCTGTCGATTATCTCTATCTCCACTCAACCTCTCACCATAGCTGTATTTGTATTTTTATTTTTCTTATTTATGTTTGTATTTTTGTTTTACTCAGTCCACTACCATGCACAATATTTATTTACAACACTTTACATCTATATTTATATCATGGTCACTTAAAATGGTTACATTGCATTATTTATATTTCCAGTATGCTATGTTGTAGTATTATTTATATTATGGTCACTTACTTTTTAATTATTTTTCTGTATCATGGTCACTACTGTTGAAATATTACTTATAATATTTTTGTTTTCATTACAATAACACTTACATCATTCCACTTTATCCCCAGCACCTGCTTTTGCACAGTGTCTGTTTTGCAGGTTGTTTGTTATCTGTTTGTTATCTGTACTCTTATTATGTGTAGTTTGAGTAGTGTACATATTGTGATCTTTTTTATTTGTGCTTCGGCACTGTTACTTTAATTCTGTTTTCCTTTATTGCTGTAACAAGTGAATTTCCCCATTGTGTGGATAAATAAAGAAAATCTAATCTAATCTAGTCGCATCGAGGTAAAATGCTGTCGGCCATGTGCCTGCACCAGTGTTCCCAGTGGATGGCATGTTCCAGCAGCAGCAGCAACAGGTCAGACCTCAGTCACCGGCGCAGGGCTTAGACCGTCCCTGCAGCAAGGCCACACGCCCACTCTGTGCATTTACCCAGTAAAATGAGATGACAAACCACCTAACAAACACACAACTGTACACACACACACACATTACATGCACACCTAGCATCACTGCTCTCCCTGCACCTCTCACACAGAAGCCGGCAGTCTGTCTCAAGCACAGGACAAACCGACCCTTATAGATACAACACTAACAAAGCACCCGTGATGCCCCCGAGTGCTTTGCTCATTTCCAGGAGGAGAAATCCCAAAGGCTGCTTTTCACCTCACTCTACGCCGGCAATTGTTCCACAACTGGAAATTCATTTGTAACGACATGTTTTGTTCTCGTGGCGAGCGCCAACGCAGCCCGCCAAGGTCACCTCGCTCCATTCCTGCAGAGTCTCATTAGGACAAAAAAATAAATTATACGGCGATTGTTGATGTTGTTAGCAGAGGAGCGGGGGGGGGGGGGGGGGTGGGTGTGTGTTGTGGCATATGGACGGCTCTGCTGGGGGAACTCGCTGTGACAGATGCCCCCGACACGCCACCATTTAGCTGTTGACTCGCCCGGTGACAGGGAGTCTCGGGCCCGTTTCGATACCGAGAGGCGTGAAACGAGCAGGAAAGGAAATGTGCTGAGCGCCACAGTCCCGGGGCTCTGCCGTGTACTTACTGCACACTGTGGCTGCCAATATCGTGCATTGGGGAGTTCCCATTTTCCTTGAACCCCCTTTTGTTCCAGGTGCCGTGTGAGGGGGAACGGGTCGACCATCCAACCTGTCTATTACCCAAGTCCCTGGCCCGTGCTGTACCTCTGCTGAGCCAGCACACTCATTAAGCCCTGCGACTATAGTCCGACTCAATGGGAGATTGTCCAATCGTCTGTCCGCCTCCGAGGACTTTCGGCATGGCTGCACTCGCAGAACAGAGAGAGATATTTATACCGACCAAATGTGTGTGTGTGTGTGAGTCTCCTTGGGCGATGCAGGCTCTCGTAAAAATAAAAAAAAGCCACTGCCTCCACATAAATAGATATTTATTTTTCTAAACACGTCCACTTTTTTTTTTATTGTGCACACACGCCTCGTGAGATATCATCACAAGCACCGTTTGATGTCACCAGCAAGCGGCAGGATTCACATTTAATTAGCGTGTGAGGGAAACGTCTCCCTTTGTCCTGCGCTCCGGTGAATGTATTTATATCTCGTTGTCCTCATCAGAACATCGCTGGGACGGCGTGTCGTCCTTCATGTCTTTTAAGGACCGAGCTCGCCCGCCTGAGCTGACGAGGAAAAAGAAACCGGGGGACAGCTGTCGTCCCTGCAGCCGCGTCACGTTCATAGCAGGAGGAAGTCAAGGAGCTCTTCTCCCCCGTGGCACTGGCTGTCTCGGTTTGGACCGGGGCTTTGGTCTCTGGCTCTGTGCCTTGTACCCGGCGCTCGGCTTCCGGGCCGCATTTCCCTGTGCGCCTCTCCCTCCACCCTCACTCTCTCTCTCTCTGACTGACTGACTATAGCAAGCCTGGCTTTCGGCTCCAATCGTGGGATGACTTCCCCCTTTTCCTATAGTGCTCTCATACTTGCTCTCAATGCATAATTGAAGTGCCTTTGGGTTCTTGGGCTGATTGAAGTGTCTTGTTTCGATGGTGGAGATCTAATGGCAAAATTAGTCAGGGGTGTCTAATCGTGTTTTATTTTTTTCTTGCTCAGCCATTGTCCTAGCCATCGTTCTTTTTGTGTCTGGTTCTTTCTGAGGGTGGAGACGCTGGAGTGTGAGTGTGGATGTGTCAGAGCGGACAGCAATGGAAGAGAAAGGCTTGTCGGGTTTTTTATCCCTTCAGGCGCGATTGATTTTGAGTCACTTCCCGGTGAAGAGGCCGATCCGCCCGTCTTGGGAGAGGGAGACAGTGGGGGGGGGAGGCCAAGACCCTGTGTCAATGACAGGTGCATCGGTGAAGACCCCTAAATGGGAGGTGCTGCGCCCCTTCTTCAGAAGCCCTGTTCAGACAGGTGTTCACATCCATCTGGGGGGGGGGGGGGGGGGGTCAGATTACTAGATGGAAGATCCTCGAGAGCCGCTGACTCAGATCATACTGGGAGCTGGTCTGGGACGTATGGATTCACATTCCTTTATCTGTGGGGAGACAAATGTATCCTGGACCACGTTGCATGAATCAACCAGATATATTTTTACTCTTCTCAGTATTTCTTGACATTTATTTATTCGTGGCTATCACCGCAATATCAACATTGACATCTCTCTCCCACTCGCACACACACACACGTCATGTTCATTCCCTCAACCAAGGAGGCTGTGCTTCCATCCCCATTTGTCTGGTGTTTAGCAGCATAACACAAAAAGTATCAGATGGATTTTCATGAAACTTGCTGAAGGATACTTTATGGGTCATTGAGGATCTCGTTAAATCGATGTGGATGTGGGTCTTTTCTTTTTCACTTCGTTTTCCACATTGTTGATTTCTCAGAGAAAAATTCATGGATCTCGAAGAAAATAAAATCAGGCAACTTCAGGGATTGATATTTATGATTGTGAATTTTTTTTGTTCAGCTCCATATAAAAATTCCAACTCAAATGTTGTTTGACATGGGGACTGTTGGCGCTTGGCGGAGGCTGGTGCTCTAGCTGAGAACCATTCTAGTTTGCATATAGAGCGGTGGTCACCAGGAGACGTCACCTGGAGAAGCCTCCTGATGGCGCCTGTGATCGATTCACCGGAGACGCAGGTTAGAACCTGTTCTGAACCGAGGCCAGGGTGCTTGACTGAGGCATCCAACCAGAACCACCACAGAATTGCCCCATTCTGGACGCTTGACAAACCCTGTGAAGGATGGTGGGAACTCTCCCTCTGTGGAAACACATCAGAGAGAGACACCCGGACACACGTGTGTAGAAATGTGTAACTGAAGACATCAAAGCTATATTGTCCAGAAATTAATATCCATATGTTCACAGAAAGCAGCGCACTGTGTTATCAGTCGGCAGTGTGACTTTCTAAGTAATCTTCAGCATTGTGAGAGTCTGCCGGGACTCCACGGGGTGAAGGGAACTTTAACTAGGCAGATATAGCTTTTTAATCCTACGCTCCACATCTGTCTCGGCCCTTTGAATTCATGCAGTGTTTATTCTGAGCCTGAAAGCCCTGTTTCCCTCAGCCGCCATCGCAGTCCCTGTGAATAATTTACTTGTTATACAACTCGCATTGGCGGTGCGCTAACCACTGGGGAGCGACTGGGATGGCCCTCGGAAGTCGGGTGGGCGGGTTTTTACTGGAAAGCTGTATATTTTCCTACAGCTTAGCTTGTCTACATCCGCAGGATAAATATTGTGTAAGGAGTTGCGGTTAAACACATGGGTCTCATAATGGAACGGTTAGGGATTCATTTTCTACTATAAGTACCCACGATCCTCTGTTTCTAATCATTAATGCATTTTTTTTTTATGTAGCTGCGATGCCACAAGAATCTGTTTTCATCGGAATATTTTGTTTCATGTTAAACTCAAGAAAAAGTCGGTATCCCACGAAAAATGTCTCAGGAAGAAGTCGAGCCCACATCTTAGTGAAGGAAAGTGTCACAAGAGGTTTCTAAGACCACAATTGCTGCATTATGGGACATGTCCTGTCTTCATGTCCCCACCACCCCAAGCGCTTTACACCAGCAGTCACATTCACACAGTGCCTCTATATATAGAGCATCACGACCACACATCCCAGGGGTAGGGGCAATTTGGGGGTCAGCATTTTTTACCCATAATGGACCCACCAACCCTCTGATGACTGGATGACCCGCTCTACCCCCTGAGCCACAGCCTTCCCCTTTCTTTCGCCTTGTACACATAAAACAAGTTCTAAGTCAAAAAGTCAACACCTTTTATGTAGATTTTGACATTTTTAGACATCCTAGCGTTCTCTGTGCCTATCCCACTTTTGTTTTGTGTAATGAGCACGAGCCAGCAACAACAAAGAACACAGGTGTCTCTGTGTTGGGTTAGCTCTGCCAGGTCTGGCAAGTTTGCAGTTAAATTTAGCATCACTGCAGCACATTAGCAGCTCTCACAGGCTTCCTGGTTCTCGACGGATCGGCCCGACGTGCTCGTTTAAGTGTTTGCAGTCATTTTCTGGTCTCGTCTGAATTGAGATATTTTCTAAGACGAAGGTCGTGTGAACAGATTTTTTTATTTTTGAAGGAGGTGGATAGAAAATGCCCGCAGCAGTGCAGTGCAGTGCAATGAGGCTTTTTGTCATCCATCCGGATACTTTTTGGAATATTTGCTTATATTTCTACACAGAAATGTTTGTTATTGAATCCAACAGGTTCGTTAATAATGAAAAACTTTGAATAATACACTGTTGTTGTTTTGCGTCACCAGGGCTTTTTGTGTTGTTTGCTCAAGTGTGGCCACCGTGGAGGATAAAAACTGAGAGAGCTCATTTTTCCTTCTCCGACAGGCCGATCACAAACAGCCTCTCCAGAGAGTCCACTTTTAAAATGACTCTCTTCTCTTTCATAGCATGCCTCAAAGAAGAACCTTTTCAACTCACCGGGTAGAAAATACAATTAGCCTGTCTCTACTTTTTAGGCATTTCCGCTCCTATTCGATGTTTACAGTCTCTTTATTATGTTTGTTGTGTTGCCATTCTGCCTGCCTCTCACGGTTTGGCAGGCCGTTTAGTATTTATATGGCAACATGAATCACAGGCTTGTGGGATCACATGGCGAGGAGTGAAAAATCGTCTTTCAACCGAGGTGAATATCCTCTGTCTTCATTTTCAGTGAAAAATCAATGCTGGCTAAGGCAGAAGAATGTTTGTGTGCTGCAAGAAAAAAAGAATATCTTATTTTGGGTTGAGGGGGGGCAATAAGAAGAAATATGGAGCTGCAGTAAAGGGCAGAGGCGATTGTATAATGATAATGTAACTCCAACCTCAAGCTGCCATCTTCTACAGTATTGTGGTTGGTTCTGCTGCTTCTAAATACCTAAACAAAAACAGATGTGCATGAAAGATTATTATTTGTAAAAGATGGCGCGTTGTTGACCAATCATTTACTCTGCGAAGCCCTGAGTAAACTGAGGAGGCTCCAACACATTCTCTCAATGCGCACGTCACACTCACACACACACTCACACACACACACACACACACACACACACACACACACACACACACACACACACACATACACACACGCTGTTGCTTTCAAACATCCACCAAAGTCCGTACATCTTCCGAATGAGCCCATGTGAGAATACAACAGGAAAACCCCAGAAAATTCAGAGAGTGGTTGTCAATGATAACTTTTTATAACTTTTTTATTCACTTCTTTGTAACCAGTTCTACCACAGATATCCGACTTTACAATCAAAGATATGTATATAAACGTTACTTTAAAAATAAGGTAAAAGTACATCTTATTCATTTGTTGCCTTGCAGTTACAGCCCCCTGCCAGTAGGGGTGCTGTCCTCTCAGCCCCCCTCCTTCCAGTGTCCCTGTGTGACTGTCTCAGTGGGACTTATATGTCCTGTCCTGACTGCTGCAGGCTCCACTTCACCCCTCACCTGATTTGTTATGAACATTTCCCTGAACGCGTTCGACCCAGACAACTTCCTGCTGCGTTTTTTCACATGTGAAAGTTCATGTAAACACACACACACACAAACACAAACACACACACACACACTCACTAACTTTGCAACTTCACAAACTCTCTCTATCTGGAGCACTGAGCCACCGAGTGCAGCAGTGATTTGACCGAGGCTGTCGTTCTTTTTACAACAGGACGTGACCTCCGACTGTGAAAAGGTCGACCTCCTTCAACGTCCACACACACACACACACACACACACACACACATTGTACCACACACATACACAGACGCACTTTTTCCTCCTTTTCGGGGGCGAGTTTGAAGCTGGCTCCCGTGTCAGGTGTCACTGAGACAGTTACCGCAGCAAATGATGATTCTCTGAGTCGGGGCCACCCACTCGGACGAAGGGTCACCCTCAATTCTCTTCTTCCTCTTCCTCTTCTCCGAGTTCAATCTCTCTCGGTCTTGCACACATCTCACGTGCGTGTCCAATCTTTCTGGCTCTAACCCTCTCTATCCCTCCTTCGCACACCTCTATGGTTAACCTCCCTCACCTCTCCTTCCTGTCGGGGAGGGAGAATTCACAGTTGCTTCACACTATTACTGCAATTATTTTCACCCTGAGATTGTTACAGGGCCCAGTGGGGTTCCCATTCATCCCAGTAGAGTCACATCTCATGTCGTCCACTCTCCTCCACCAGAAAGTTAATGTCGTTCTCTCCTCTCCTCTCCTCTCCTCTCCTCTCCTCTCTTCTCCCCTCCCCTCCCCTCCCCTCCTCTCCTTTCATGTCCTTTCCTTTCCTTTCCTTTCCTCTTCTCTTCTCTTCTCTTCTCTTGTCTTGTCTTCTCTTCTCTTCTCTCTTTTCCTATCCCCTCCTCTCCTCTCTTCCTCTCTTCTCTCCCATCTCTCTTCTCTTCGTTTCCTCTCTTCTCCCCCTTCTCCTCTCTTCTCTTCTCTTCTTTTCTCTTCTCTTATCCCCCTTCTCTTCTCTTCTCTTCTCTTTTCTTTTCTTTTCTTCTCTTCTCTTCTCTCATCACCTCACTTCTACTTTTCTCTCCGTCGAGCTCTTTTTGTCTCTTCCTTTCACGATTGACATTTAGACACCGGACGCCATTCTTCCTTTTCCACGAAGTCGCTCTCAAAATATTACCCAGCGTGTGTGAAAAGGTCACATGTTCTCTCAGCCCCCTCTCGCTCGTTTTTCATTGATTTAAAAAAAAAAAAAAAAATCTCTGTATCAAGCACAATTACTCTCCCCCTCCCCCCTCCCCCTCCCTCCCCCCCTTCTCCTGTCAGAAGTGCTCTTAACTTTCTGAACTCAATTCAGAGTTAGGAGCAGTCGGCTTTGTATTCCAATACCGCAAAGACTTCATTATTCATTATTAATAAAGAGTTCATTATTGAGGCTGCGCGATCATCGCTATCAGCCTCAAGAATGAAAGGAACCTTCGAGGTGGCAAATAGCTGTGAAAGCGCCATTTGCATTACGACTGAACGGCAACAACGCAACAACAACAACAACCTGTTGGTATTTTAAAGCAAATAAATCTGAAATGCTTGTTTAAAAATCAGGACTGCTGAGGGTTGTTAACGCTGAAATTGGTTGTGCGCCTGCCAAGCTGTTGTTCTGCTCGGCCTCCTGCAGAGTCGCAGACGAGGATCCAGAGGACAGTGAAGGTGGAGGAATAGCCCCGAGCGTCACTGCTGGATGTTTGTTTCCGTGCAGATAATTGGTGCCGACTCACACTGGGTCAGGTGCCTGAGCTGGAGACGCCACCACCGACGGTCTTATTTAAACAGTGGTGAGGTTGTTATGGAGCGGTGGAACAGTGGAGAGCAGTCATCACAGTTCGAATCCGAGCTTCACTGAGGTCGTTTTACTTCGTTAGTCGCCGTCAGCCCTGCTCTACGCTGCAGACTCCCCCCCCCCCCCCCCCCCCCACGACCCTCAGAGGATAAGTGGTGTCGATGGTGGAATGATGGATTTGACATCATTAAGACCACGAGTGTGTCAAAGCACGATCCCATCAACTGTTACTTTCAGATTTAATGCCCCGAGAAAATATAGTCCACAGCCAATTCATCCCTGCATCTCAAATCTTAATCAGAACCCTGCAGCGTCCACCACTCAGATCAATTTAATAATAATTTGAGGCAGACTGATGGATCCATTGACAATCTCCCACAGACATATTAATGTTTGCCCATATGGAAACTTTAAAGGATAAAAAAATGCAGAAACGATGTGCATTGAACTGTTAGGTAATTTTCCTAATTCAGCTTTTATACAATTGATTGTCGTCTTTTTGTTTAGTTATTTATAATTAAGTCAAATATCAAGCCTTATTAACATTTATTTTTTCATTGTCAATTTATTTAAGATATGAAAATCAGCTGTTATATATCGATATAAGACCTTTTTCTTTTCTCCAATGACTGAAGAGTAATCCTTATCCGTGCCTGTTTACAAACCTCCTCAGTGTTTGGGGAATCCTTGATCCCTCCCCGCAGATGGGATATCAAAACATGGCCGTCTCACAATCTAAAGCAGATAAGGAGCTCAGCAGGGGGGGGGCGGGGGGGGTCAAACTCAGTCAACACACGCCAAGGTCAGATAAAGCAACGAGATCAGAGCTTACCTCGGAGGTATTTCCTGTGGCACAGACACAAAGGCCTGGTGACGCTGCACTGGTATTGTTGTAGTAGTGGTAGTAGTGGTGGTGGTGGTGGTAATGCAGGGCAGAGATTAGACCACGCTCCGGCAGATTGAGTGGGGGCTGGGTGGATTCTCGGTCATTTAAGGTAGAGCGACACACTTGGCGGAGCCGCCTTCACTGGGCATTAAACACAATGAAGTGGAGGCAACGCATCCCCCCCCACCTGGACTCCTAACGCCCCCCCCCCCCCCCGTCCCCTTTGCCAACTATAAATCTATCTAGGCCTCCTAATTTCACTAGTCCTCCCCTGTGCTTCCTTCAACTCTTCCTCACGCTCTATATAAGCCGGCCTTTCTGAGGAGTGTCAGCTGTGAGTCCCAATATTATATATGAGGACATGACCTTTACCAGTGTTTTCAATTGACGCTTTCATCCCCCCTGTTTTCAATCAGGGAAGCATAAAGGGCCGCTTCTGAATTATTTAGATGGTGAATGATTGAAAATGTTTAGAGCGCCACTGCACCTCTCTCTCTCTCTCTTTCTGCATCTCTCTCTATTTGCATCTCTCTCTCTCGCTCTCTCTCTCTCTCTCTCTCTCTCTCTCTCTCTTGTTTGACTTGTTCTTGGGAGAAACTCGACATGACTTCTATTCATCCAAATGTTACTAAACAAGTGTCTGAAGCTGGTTCTGCTCACGGCCCTTCACCTCTGACCTTGACAGCATCACTAAAGCTTTGTTAGACTCATATGTAAAAATGGACGTAGACTCCGGGTCTGGAAAGTGAAGCCAATGCGGAAGTGCCTGAAACCCGTATTCTCTCAAATGACCAGCAGAGGGCAACGATTTCTAGGAGAAAATAAGCCTAATAATAAAGTTTTCACAATAATACATCACATGCAGCAGAAGACAAGGTGCAATGTGTTGACGAGTTGAAAATGAGTCCAGCAATGGTTTGTTGTTTCTAAGAAAAACAAGATGGCGTCAGCAAAAAAGCCAAACTCTGGGACTAAAAGCCGTGGATTCGCTTTCCAATGGCTGATGTCACATTTGGTTGCCATCTCAGTCTTCTCCTGAGTCATTTACACACACTCCTCATTCTTCTCCCTCCGTGTCCTCACATTTAATTGCATCCAGTCATGTCTGAGTCCTCAGGACGGCACGTGTATCATTCATGGGCCTGGGTGTGCTGCTGCTCTGCTGCTGCTCTGAGGCACTCTCCTCCTCGGAGCTCATCCCACTCGAGGTCTGACCTCGCCGCTCTACGGTCACAGGTTAATGGGAGTGAGACGACACTCATCTGACACTTCAGCTTGTGCATCCACAGGTCTCACCGGTCTCATTAGACCTGTGGCGTCTCTCTCACCAGCACACGAGGCTCACATTTGAATCCAAGAAACTTCCCTTTGCAAATCATCACCTGACATCACAGAGAGCTTCTTCTCAGTGACGCGTGGACTTTAAATGTGATTTAAGCACATTCGCAGGTATATAATAGTCACTCATGTTATTGCTCAGCTGAAACACTTTTCATGATGGGAAAATGGGCGATGGGTGTGTTCGGTGGATTTTTTTTTTTTTACTGTGTTGAGATTTATCCATGTTGGCTTCCAGGTGATGCCTGTTGTTGTACATGGTTTATGAATGTTTGCCTGGCTGTGTGTGTTAGCTCGCTTGCACAGCAGCTTTGTAGTACATTATTTCTGACTGGCACGCAATTGTTCCGGAGCAGCGGCGCGAAGATGAGCATTAAAGAAGAGAGCGGTGTGAGCAGATAGGAAGAAAGGGCAGCAGCGTGATGATTTACCACCGAGCCTTCCCATATTTTACCTCATTGGGAGCTTTTTCTTTTTAATGGCAAGATTGCCGTTGGTATTTCATTCTATTAGGTGCAGCCAAAAATGTCACCACTTTGCTCCCAGCCTATATTTCACCAAGCGGTGGGCATGTGGTATGGCTCTTATCTCTGATAGATGGACCAACACATCAGCGAGCGGGGACACTCTCCTCCACCAATCACAGCCGTAAACACTTTATTGCATTATAGTGAGTCCCGTTGCACACACACACACACACACACACACACACACACACACACACACACACACACACACACACACACACACACGGGGCCTGGCGTGGCGACAGGGAGGAGGAGTGAGGGAATTGCTCCCTCTAGGCCAAGTTCAAGTCAACTGCAGGTGGTTTTGAAAACTTTTGATTCGAGGGAGACGGCAGTAATTACATCTGTTTGTTCTGGGTTTAACGTAATCAGCTCAAAACGTGTGTGGGGTGGGGTGGGGGGGGGGGAGGAAACCCAGCACGGCCCAACTCCAATTTTTTGCTCTAATCTCTCCCAGAGCCGTTATTGGCTTATCATAGTTGTAATTGGTGTGAACCCGCTTGTATTTCTCATCTGTGTTTGATGATGGATGATTGCGTGGTTAATTCCCCCCCCCCCCCCCCCCCCCCCCCGGCAGCCAGAAGCAAATTGAACCTGTTGCACTTTTGGGGATTTGAGTTATTTCGGGAGCTAACCTTACTCTGTGGATTAATGCCACGTTCTGGAAAAGGTCTGTCATTACGAGCCCACTCTGCCGGAGGGGGGGAAGAAGAAAATGATCTCGGCCGTCACTAATCGTTGATGCTGATGTTTAAAATAGATGGCAACCATTCATAAACAACTGGTCCCCCATTGCTCTATACTTCCATTTGATATGACTAAGCAGTGGACATTTGCAGGCCATCCTCTTTCTTTTTCAGAATACTGTCTTGATGTAATGTCACGTGTGATGTACTGTGTTTGTGGACCATGTTAATGTGTAACTCAATTCTGATATGCCTGGATCCTGATGGCTTGGGCCCAAGACATCCATGGACAGTTAACCCCATAGATATTTATATAAAGGCTAGATGTCTCGGCCAACTAAGTCGAACGTCCACACATGGCGGCCATCTTGCCACAGTCAGCTCGCTCACCCATAACATTGTGTTGTAGTGGTACATTTTTAAATAACCATAACTTGCTCAATTTTCAACAGATTTTTAAACGATTTGGTTTTTTATAAACGTCAGAGATGTAGTTATGACACTGCATACTTATTAATAATTATGTTATTTCAAAAAAATTATTATGTTCTAAATAGGTACAAGATTTCCCTTTACAAATATACATCAAGAATTATTTTATTTTATTTAAAATGTACATGTACCAACACAATGTTATGGGAGCCGCCTGTGGCAAGATGGCCGCCATGTGCGTTCTTTCTACTCCGTTGGCCGGCAAAGCGGACGAGTCATCTAGCCTTTATATATATATCTATGGTTAACCCCACTAGGCTTAGACTTGTACCCGTGGCATCTAATTTCATTTTTAAAATGATGTGATGTACTGTATGACTGCATTTGATAAAAGGAAATAAAAATAAGTTTAAAACTAAAAAGATGGCCACCTGTCCTCTGTGTGTGTGTTTTCTCACCTGGTCTGTCTGTTTTTCTTCCCCCTTGCAGCTGTGCGGCTGTGGGCTGCTGGGCGTGGGCATCTGGCTCTCCGTGTCTCAGGGCAGCTTCGCCACCTTCTCTCCGTCCTTCCCGGCGCTGTCCGCCGCCAACATGGTCATCGCCATCGGAGCCATCGTCATGGTGACGGGCTTCCTCGGCTGCCTGGGCGCCATCAAGGAGAACAAGTGCCTGCTGCTGAGCGTGAGTTAGGATCTGCATATACCTACGCATTCTGAATAAGACACACACAGACACACACAACTGTCAGTGCACACTCCTCTCTCAAACTTCTCTCCTCCTTTTGGATGTTTCTTTTTTCTCACATGCCCAGACTTCACTCATGCAAATATTGACAGAGCTGCCTGGTGGTGACAGCTCCTCACATATATACATAAATATATATCTATACACCTCCACACGCCGGTCACAGGCCAGTGGATGACACAGCGGTGTGTTTGTCCTCGTCTTCCCTGCCGGAACCACGATGGAGGCAGACGACTGACTGAAGGATTTCACTCTACATTATATCAAACCTCAGGGGCTGTCAGAGGAAAATTAAAGCTAAAGCTGAGCGGTGAGATTCTCCCTCTCTCTCTCTCTCTCTCTCTCTCTCTGTCTCTCTCTCTCTGTCTCTCTGCGAGTCGACACTAAGGCGTTCATATCATTTCCATGGCTTCAGTCACAGCCCAGTGACAGAGCTGTCAGTCAGGAGGCCTTTAGTGTCACTGTGGTTTAATTACTGTATGTACACAGCACACTAAAGACACTCCATGTTTCCTCGCTCAATAATGGAGACTGCTCCATAATTCACTACAAAGGCCTCTCTGTCTCCACATTGCACTGTTTGCCCAAAGTTTCACAAGTGTCTTATCTTGAGCACAAGTTAATTACAGAAGTTCACACAGCGGAATGAGTTTTTTTTGAGTGAATCCACTGCAGGAAAAAAAAATGAAGACGAGAGAAAAAAAAGAAAAGCAAAACATCTTTCATGTACAGCAACTTTAAATGAGATGTGGAGTTGGGGCTCTGGGTACTTAACATCACAAACAGCTCAATCCCTTGAAGCTCTTGCATCAGTCAAAAGCTCCAGCAAATACTCAGTGTTCGGCGGCGGCTTCTTTCACCTGCCTGACTGCTGTGAAGCAGAGAGAGGAAGAGGAGGAAGAGGAGGAGGATGGGGGGGGGGCTGAGGAAGTCGACTAGAATACATAATAAAAGAGATAGAGACTTAATGGGAAATCTTGAAGTTGTGATGTTTCTCATTAAGTCTCTTCCCGCATCCTTGTGTGGTCTCATTTCACGTTTGGACATGGTCTTTCTGATAAGTGCTGTGGAGTCTGCTCCTCGTTTTTGCCTTAATCTGTCCGTCAGAACCCTCCCGTGTGTGTTGGGTAAGGGGGGGCGGGGGGGGGGGGGGGGGGCTGTGTGCAGGACGTGGAAAGATCAGAGTGGGTTAAGATCTCCCGGAGCGAGCAGATCTGAGCGTTTACCTTGACACATTATCTCTGAAGTTGCTCTGTGGACAGCTCCCTCTGAGTCAGAGACATTCGACACCTATAGACTTCCGCTGCGGAGAGTTCTCCGTCTCTATCCGCTGCCAAAAGTTGTTTTTACCGGATGACAATTTATTTTTTCTTTTAAGTGCGGAGAGAATCCACAAAAGTATCCGAGTGAAAAGTAAACCTTAGAGGTGTGAAGAGAACACGTACGCCCACAATGCGAAACATGTGGAGCCAGTGAAGCGCCGCCAATCGAGAAGAACAGACGCTGCGGCGTTTTCTCTTTAGCACCAGGAGCATGTGACAAACTGACTGTGAAGGCAAACCAGTAATACACTGAACTGGCAACCCGGCTCCTCACCCAACAACAAACTGTAGTAACTATTTCATCTGGGCCCTGACACACTAAGAGAACGCAGACTCCCTCCCCGCCAAATGAGTTTGGAATTTAATGGGGTTCCTCTCAAATCTAGGTTTGCGCGCCTCCTCCCACGCTGTGCAGAGGAGCTGGGTAAATATTGTGCGGAAAGGGGGGGGGGGGGGGGGTCGAGCAGGGAGAGGAGAATAGCTGATGAGATGCATGGCTGTGTTGGAAATTAATCTGAGGGAGTATTAAACCCTCTTCCCCCCCGTCTCACACGTTCACCAACACTCCAGCATTTCTTGTTTTACTCCCTCTGTCACATCCACCTCCTATTTACTCTCCCTCTATCTCTCTCTCTCTCTCTCTCTCTCCCTCCCTTTCTTTCCTGAAAACTTTTAAAGTGTCTGCTACTGAATTTTATTATTGGGAAATCGGGGGTTGATGTGTTTTCTGCTGCCAAACGTACAAAACCTTCAGGGAATAACTCAACATTTTAGGAAGTACACTTTCTTTTCTTGCTGCTGAGAGTGGGATCGATATTTGAGATCGATGTTTACCGTACAGACCTTCCTTTACAGTAAATAGAAAGCTACAGTTGGCATCTGATTAGCTTAGCTTAGCATAAAGACTAGAAGGAGGTTGCCTCCTGTCCAACACTGTGTCCGAAATCACTTACAAATCACTTGTATAGTCCACTATATAGTGGGTTCACCGCTTTGGAGAAAACCTGGCATAGTTGGGGCAAGTGAATGAGTGGGTGATTTCGGATATAGCTCTATATACTGTATATAAAGATGGATGAAGCCAAATCTCCTCAATAGCCCCCTAGTGGCGCTATAGCTCATAACCCTGTCCTCCCTCCACAACTATAAAAGGTCAAAGGGCACATCATCTTTTTTTTTTAAGCATGCAAAGATGGTTTCTTTCATTTCAAATGTATTCTTACACACACATTATACATAATTAAAACATTAGATATCGCCGTCTGTATAGTTTGGCTTCCTTCCTGGATAGGTTGAAGAAGTTTAGACATCTTACAATCTTTGATCTACAAAGCAAATATGCCTAGCCTAGCTTAGCATAAAGACTAGAAACAGGAGGAAACCGCTAGCATGTCTCTGGCGCTTTAAAACGTACCTGTCAAGCATTTAGAGGTTAAACTCTCATCTCTCACGAGGGCAAATAAGTGCGTTTCCCAGAATGTTGTAGTTTCTGCAGGCAGCTGTAGAAAGAATGTATCACACACGTTCACATAATGCATTGCAGTAAATGTGACATGTAAGTAATCTACACTCGTGTAATGATTGTTGCTGACACCCTGTAGCACCCAGGGACACAAACCACTGCAACAAAGACCCAGTCGCTCAGATTTATATTCAACATGTTCTAATCGGCCTGACATGCTGGATTAACTCCACTGCCAGGCCCACTGTTAAAACAAGCCTCCCTCTCTCTCTCCCCCTCTCTCTCTGACAGTTCTTCATTGTCCTGCTGATAATTCTCCTGGCAGAGCTGATATTGCTCATCCTGTTCTTTGTGTACTCAGATAAGGTAAGTTCATTTTCCTTTTTTCTTTCACGTCATGTCTGATTGTCGAAGCCCTGTGAGTGTGTGCACACAGCGTCAAGACCGAGAGGCAATAAGTGCTCTCAGCCTCGGAAAGTTAAAGCTTGTCACACACACGCTCGCACAACTGCACAAAGCAATAAAAAGGTGTTAGCTCGATAAACATATGTTCCAGGGGGGTCAGACTTGAGTCTTTCTATATTTAGCTACCTCTCCAGTGGGGGGTTGATTTTGAATTCTACCCTTCACCCTGGAGTCAAAGGTTAGGCCCCCAAAAGCAGCCCCATCTCCACCAGTTGGCTGCCAGTAATTGGTCCCAAGCTCAGTTCCCATGACCCCCAGTCAGGTGCATGTCTAGGGCTGCAACAGATGACGATGTATGGAGATCTGGGGATTACTGACTGGCAAGTTCTTCTCCGCACTCAATCAAGTCCCATCGCAAATGTTTCATCCTGAAGATGACAAATGTCTTGGCCGGGACAAGTAATGAAGTCTTCTGTCTGTTCTCAAGGACACGGCGCTGATAGATCCGTCTATTTATACATTCAGAGTCGCCATGTCGCCCCGGCCTTTGGGACGGCGGCTAATTCTCCCTCGTGGTTCTGAGGTTATTGCTCAGTAACTTAGTCAGATAAAGGAATTCATTTAGCAGCCGATCCACTCTCAGATTTGGATCAGGTCTCGCAGGCACCGCCAGCCGGGAGTAAATATGTCTGTGGTCTTATCGCCGAAATATTTCCGGCTTAACTTTGAAGAAAATAAAAAAAAGACATCTAATGCAGCTTCCCCCAGTGGATTTTAAAGAGAGAGCATCTTCACTTTTTCCAGCAACTCCTTCCCATCACCTGTGAAAATGGAAAGGATTTCGATTTTTCGGACTGTGAGGATTTCAAATAACTTTAAATTAGTTTGTTGGGCAGACTGACTTTTTCTCCCCAGTTCTCGTGAATGGCCACAATATGTCGTGTTTGTCTCATCCCACTAAATCACTGTGTGTTTATCCTGGCTCAGACCATAATGGGATATGGAGCCACGATAATGCAAATCACCGCCGAATACTTTCCCCTTTATTGGCTCTCAAATCTCATTGGAAGTAAAAAGGCTATTGCAGCAAATTACCAGTAATTAGAGGTGGTATTTATAGACTGAGGCATGAATTGAAGAGATTCTTACACAGACAGCATTATATGTTTTTAAAAAACATCAGAATAAGATGAAGGACAGCCAGTGTCCATCGCACAGGGCCTTTCAGATATCACTTTCTGTTTTCCTTTCCTCCCTCTCTCCTCTTGCGTCCCTCCAGTGAGATCTGGTATGCTGTGTGAGGCTCGGCTCGTCCTCTGTTACAGCCCCGTGATCAGAGGAATCGCTAATTCCCTTCCCCTATTTGATCTCCTAATCACAAGGCATTTATTAACAAGTCTGGAAGACGTACAGCAGTTGGCGGCTTTTAAAATGTGTATCAACAGAGGCCTGCAAAACAGATTACTTTAGTCTCTCAAATAGATCATCTTTAAGTCATGAGTGAGGCCTTTGCCAACTGGGATGAGACGTAGGGAAGGAGTTATATTATCTTATTAAATATAAGCATATAATATATTTTAGGAACACATTTTCCCCCGGCTTCCGTCACCCTGCTGATGCGTGGGTATCCTCTCCTGGCGGTGTTACGCGTGCTGATTAAATACCAGGTAGAGGCCGTGGTATAACAAAAGCCGGCCCCCGCATTTAGCAAGCAGCTGACTGCAGCAGATGGCCGCCCCACAAACCAGATCACAGCCATTCGTCTTTAACGGCGTGACCTCATTGTGCCGCCGTCGACCCCGGCACGCCGAGCCGAGCGCCTCTGAAAAGTTGATTAGCCCGGGAATGTGGGAGCCGAGCCTGGAGGGGAGAGGAGGGGCCAGAGCAATGAGTGTGTGTGTGTGGGGGGGGGGGGGATAGCAGGTGGATACAGGTGAGAGAATAGGCAGGTGAGATATCGTGGTCGGGTACAAAACGTGTTAGTGATGGAAGGTGTTAAACGAGGAACGAGGACATAAAAATAGTGTAACGAGCGCAGCAGAAGGTGTCGAATGTGATAAGAGTCCCTGTCTGGTGTCAGCAGGGGAAAGAACTGAAGACGTGATGACACTTCAGCTGCTTTCAGACCTGCACGGAGTCACAGTCACATGCTCCAGTCAGTTTGTGTAACTTTTCCTGCCCGCTTTAAAAAATAGAGAAAAACTCATTGCAGGCGAGTGCTGACAATGAAGTGTCTTACATGAGACAGACAGAGAGATGTCAAATACTAAAAGACGAGGATGTCCTCCAGATTCAAGAATGGTCATCTTGCCTGAATGTTCCACAAACGTTCCTGCAGTTTTCAGACAGAAGGAACATTCTCCTGTCTGCAAACCGCTGCAGTCACGTAACACACCAGCAAAGTGAGTCTGTAAGGCGAAATCATATTTATGTTGTGTTGTATGTGTAGTTGCTGTTGGTTTAATCCCCACAGTCATGCTTTATCTACCAAGACCAATTACAGCACAGCGGTGGGGGGTCTCTCCATCGCTCTGTGGAAGTGCCCGGGCCCCCAGGCTCCCCGGCGCCGGCTGGTGTGGAGCGACGCAGGGAATTAAGTGTCCTGTTTAATGATGTGCTTTTGGGGACCTCTGGCTCCGGTGCTGTTCCTCTCCACATCATTTATTGCTCTTTCAGGGCGGATAGCAAACAGGGCTGTCCAGAGCTGTGCAACGAGGGCGACAGCAGAACAGTGTCGGCTTCCCTCCTCCGGGCCACGAGACACAAAGGATTAGATGATTAGATGATTAAAGCCCTGACAGCGTGCGAACCAATGATTATTATGTTGGAGAAGATGAGGCAACAAAGCACTTCTGAAAGAGGCGTAATGGAGCGAATGTAACATGCCATGTTAAAAAATGGACGAATCAGTGTTGACCTGAGATTCTTTCTTTGAAGACTGTGCAGCCGGACTGTTTTGTGATGAGGGGAACGCTCTCCCGGCTGAGAGGAGATAAGCCTCTGTGATCTGACAACACTGAAAAGACAACTTGCTTTAGTTCATTCAAAGGAAACAGTGAATTACATCATGTCTCAGTCTGGATTGTACAACTGTTTAAAACATCATAGGAGGACATAAAACGCACAACTCCAAGTCGTGTTTCCAGTCTTCCACATCCGCTCAGAGGCTCAGTGGAAAAATCATAATTGTGCTGCTGTTTCAAGTTCCAAAAAATGCAAATGATATCCACTGGATTGATGCCACTTCAACAACAGTAGAATCATTTTCCTCCAGACACTGGAGTCGCTGCTGGTGCTGTGCCTGTAGCCTGTAGTCTTTCTCTGGAACTGGATCCGACCTGGTCCCTGTGGACCGAGTGTCAGGAAAGTTAAAATGAAACCCCCTGGGAACAGAATCTTCAGAACAGACACATATTTGTCGTACAGTGAGCATTTGCTTGTTTTAGCACAAGCTGTGGAACGGTAGCAAACTGGGACATTGAACATTCAACATCTAACCAAACATATAAAAGAGAATAAATAACCAAAAGCACAATATGTCCCCTTTTAAGAGGTGATTATTGACATGTCAGTGTCCACAGCTTATCTCCATCGACCCCAAACATAGACTTTATATGAAGATGGACAATCACCCCCTTTTTTTATAGCATCATTTAATTTAAAACTAAATGAACACTGCATATTGAATATTCTTCAGCGTGGTAAGAGCTACCTGAAATGACAAAGAAAACATCTTTGAGAACATTTTTATTTGACATGTATTATTTGAATTTGGTCCACGTCCCATCCACTTACATGGAGGAGGTGGGATTCATGACCTGTGCTCCAGCCAGCCTCCAGGGGGTGCTCAAGACTTCACTTTACAAAGATCCCAAGTGACCATTTGAAAGAAAACTAACAACAGATGGAAGTTGGGACTTTTTTATAAAAGTTAGAGAAATGTCAACGTCTTCACTTGATGTCCACAGATGTGTCAGAAAGCTTAAGGACTGTTTTCAGTTATCTTTAACATTTGTGTATGTTCCATTTGTGTTATATAACAGATGGGTTGTGTTTACTTGCTTTTGCTGAACCACCTGCATAGTCTGTGTTTCTTTTCTCTTAATGAAATTGGACTTCAGAGACTGGGACTCGTTTGGAATTAAGCCCCGACATTGTTTGAAGATTGTAATCGCTCAAAGTGATAACTAGCAGTTGGGTTAAAAGTGAATAAAGCTCCACACACAATGCACTAATTGCTCATCCATACGCCCGTCAGGCCACCTACTGTGGTAGACAATGCTTTCCCGTGGTAAGTTAGTATCTCTCTTCATCAAACAGCCGAGTGAGAACTCCCAAAACTACTGCGGTAAAAGTGTAAGTCAGGGCACAAGCTCCTGTGGGAGAATTCTTCATTTATGTGGCACAGATGTGACCTCTGCTGCCTGAAGAAGAAAATCAGGGTTTGTGCTAAATATTGCACAAGAAAACACAGACTCAAAAAAAGAAGATCTTTCAGATTTCTTTCCAAAGTGAAGCTCAGCTGTGGTTAAGTGCCCGTGGGACCAGTAAGCAGAGTGGTTTCATGTCTGCACGGTGACAGGTCCCAGTGTAGCCAGCATCTCCAGATCTGGGGCCCGATTGTGACAGCGTACGTCAGGAGTGCTTGCACTGGAATTACTGTTATTACTATCACGTCACTCTGATCCCAGCACAGAGAGTACAGCTACATTCCCCAGTTTATTTCCTCTGCCGGCACAGAAAGATGCTCGGAAAGAAACTTCGGTGAAGTTGAAAAAAAGTCTTGTACGAGAATAAAACGGGTGAAAATAGCAGTGATACCTTATCATTTGGTAATTTCAGCGCTGACTGGATGTGTTGAATTACGGTGTCTCCAGTGTGACAGGTGTTAATCAGACAATCAGCCGTGCACCCTCTGTTTCCTGCTGTCGTGCTCACTGAGAACACAAACGCTTTGGAGTCTGGAGAGAAAGCCGAGTCCTCCCTCCTCCCTGTCATCACGCTATCTGCTCTTCTCCTTTTTCTTTATTTCTCTGGGACTGTGTAGCGACTCGCGATCCTCCAGCTGGCAGCGCTCAACCCTTTTTTAGATGTTTCTGTGATGAATGTGCTGTCCCGTATTTGCTGAGTGCAGACTTCTTCGGCCCAGTGGAAAGTGCCGGCTTATTTATGTAATGGCAGGCATGAGCTGTGCCTCAGGGCTTTTGTCAACGTGAGGAATTGCATTTGAAGCCCAGTGGCGACAGAAGACGACTTAAAGCTCGGGTTGGTAATCTTAGAAACGGTTGATCACAAAACTTCCCCTTGGCCACAAATGAACGCACGGTGGATGTTTGTGCAGCGGAACTTCTTGCTTTTCATTTCGACCTTATCAGTTACACTTATGTAAATATACAGTTCCCAGCGAATAGCCAGTGAAAACGATCTTTCACCACAGTTTCAAAGTCTATATCTGTCGGATATGTGACTTACATAAATATTTGAAACCATTCCTGTAGCCGTATCAAAGTAGGAGTACTTTAGCATTTCCGTTGACTGATCCCTTTATTTCTTTTGCTGGCATTTGGTTAAGTACATAGCCGGACTTGTATAGCATCAGGGTTCGTACGGTCATGGAAAACCTGGAAAGTCATGGAATTTTAAAATGTGTTTTTCCAGGCTTGGAAAAGTCATGGAAAAAAATAATCTCCCAAAAGTTTTTGAAAAGTCATGGAAATTTGTAATATTCATATTTTCATGTCGTTCCTTTTTAGGGATGGTCATAATTAATCGATTATTCTCCCGAAGATCGATTAAGACAATTTAATCGAATGCCCATCCCTAGTTCATTAACGCTTAAAATAATTCATATGCTTTTAAAGAAATACGCTCAAAATATAAGCAGGCATACTTGGGTTAGTGTCATTTAAGGTATATTGTATGCCTTGGAATTCTAATTGTTAGTTTAAAACACTAAATTGTGTCACTTTTTCGCGTATACACCGAGATTTTACAAAATATTCGGTCATGGAAATTTGGTTTAAAGTTATTGAAAAGTCCTGGAAATCCATTGGTCAACATGTGTATGAACCATGGTAGTTGCACATGCACCTAGTGGGGCCCAGGCGTGATGATTGTCAGAAGCCGACTTTCTGTGACCTGCTCGCTAACTTCTGACGGTCGTCTCTTCTTCAGCCGTGTTTTTCACGGGCAGTTTGCAGACAGGCAGGTCGATTAGTGACAGGCAGGTCGATTAGTGACAGGCAGGTCGATCAGTGACAGGCAGGTCGATTAGTGACAGGCAGGTCGATTAGTGACAGGCAGGTAAGCCAGCAGATCATTTCAATCGTCTCATATAACATTTAACTAGCTGTTATTAAAGCCTGGTGTCAGTTAAACAATTTCCAGGAGCAGAATCGTGAGTTTTCTGTCAAGACCTTTCGTTTTCCACATCAGTGAGAAAATAGGCTAACGCAACAAAGGATTGTGTTTGTATCTGCTGCTTCTTTGCAGGCACAGAGAAATGGGTCAGAGTGCTGTGAGATCAAATCCCTGTTTGTTCTGAAGTCATTTGTCTGCCTCTCGTTAGCAGTAAATCCGGATCATTAAGTTTCATTTCAGGCCGTTACAAAGACTTCCACACATGAAGCGGACGACGGGCGGAGACTTATTGGCGAGTCAGAGGAGGATTTTTATCGCAGTCGTGGTGTTGGTGGTGGTGGGAGGGCGGCTGCTCCCCAGCGACTGTGCAGGAGTCATTACCGACTCCTCCAGCGCTGGAGGAGTCAGTAATGAGCGAGCAGCTCCACATAAAGACGGAGAGAGAGATAAAAAAACAAAGTACGAGGCAGAGATTGATGATGCTGCTGCTCTACATCTCATTTCCCTGCACAAGGACAGAGATGGCGGTGCACCGAGTCGCTCCTCTGCATCAGCACAGCAACATAGCGGGAGAGAAGAAGAAACTACACTAATCTTATTTTCAAAAGGTTCTAGAGGATGTTTCAAATGGGCGCTGCATGATTAATAAAGCACTTTATTTCCAAGGAAACATGAATTACTGTGTAAAAGAAAAAAGATCAGTTTGACTTTTATGTGTGATTCTGCAAATAGTTTTTCCTGTGCCTTGCAGTGCAGAAAACGCTCCCCCCCCTCCCCTCCCTCCCCACAACGATAAATTGCTGAAGCATTTAATTAAAAGCTTAATTTAATTTTCTGTACCGTCAAAGGAAGCTCTGTCTCTCATATACAGTGCAGAGTACACAAGTAATTACTCAAGTAAACCAGTAATGAGTAAATGTTCAATTCACTCAGTCGAGTGGTATTGACCAGGAGTTCTCTGTTGTTTTATAAACTGAGGGATTCACTGTGCAGCTTCTAGAAAACCTCGCTGTGCTCTCGTCCCCCCTGAGGAAAGAAAGCACAGAGGAGCTGAAGCACCTTGTTGTGTCAGACAGTGACAGACATGATGCTGCTTCTCTTATCTTGTGTGTGCGTGCAGATTCTTTTTTTTTATGTCTTATTCCAGTGCACCGTCTGAGCCCTTAAGCTCAAACTCTAAAAACATTTGTGCTCTATTTGTTGTGTGTGATATCGACTGTGATGCCGCGCAGGCACGGTTCTGTCGGTTCGTGTCATTTTTTTCTCCAGCCATAATTAGCCGGCATCTAACGCGTCCCTCAATCAACGCTGGCAGTTTGCAAATCCCCGCAGGCGACAGCAGCAGAACTGAAGCTCCTGATTCAGAATCTCATCGCATCCAAAGAGATATTAATCTCCATCAGACGGGGCCGGCGCTGAGCACATTGTTGGGGTTCAGTGAGGAGGAGAGTGATTTGTTAGCTCTGCTGAAGGGCATGTTGTAGCTCTGCCTGTGTGTGTTAGTGTGTGTGTGTCTGTGTGTGTGTGTGTGTGTGTGGCAAAGTGACATGACACACGACACGTGTCTGATCTGCATTCATCACACAAAAGTCCTGAGTCAGTGTAGCAGAGGTTGTGTATTTTTAACTCGTAACCTCGCGTAGCTGCCGGCGTCCTAGCGGCGTTGGCGTATCCTCCGGTCGTCCTCCTCCTCCGAGCTGATCTCTTATCTTTCCATCTGGATGAGGCGCTGCACAGAAACAGGAATCAAACAAACAACCCTCTAAGAATACTGAGCAGCACCTCTTCCCCCCCCCCTCGTGCAACCGACACCGTCATCTACAAATCTGTGTGAGAAGACAGCGGCACTTTCGGAAAATCAAAGTAGTGTTAATGCGCCCTGTAAGCTTCAGCTGCCGTCTCAGATATGAAGACTCTAACCCGAGGTCTCTAACCGATGGCTGCTGTTGTCTTTCTCCTCGTCAGGTGAGTGAGAACGCGAAGCAGGACCTGAAGGACGGCCTGGCTCTCTACAACTCAGACAACAACATAGGCCTGAGGAACGCCTGGAATATCATCCAGGCAGAGGTACCTCCCGCTGTGCATTACACCAAATGTGACACATATATGAGGCCCATTAGCATGAGTGTGATATAACAACTCCGGGGTTCATGCATTAATGCAAAGATTTACTGAAATATTCCTGCTAATGTGTTTCCTGGCTCGTACCGGTGGCATTAATGCAACATTAAAAGTCAAAACCGGCCGTTGAAGAGCATTTTTCTTGCATTATTGGAGCCCTATAAAGCAACTGATTGATTATAATCATCGTGACATTAAAGCATGAACTAAACTTGTGTCTGTTTTCCTCCCGGTACAGTGGAAGTGCTGCGGTGTGATAGCGTACACCGACTGGCACGAGGCCCTGCAGGACAAGGTGGTTCCTGACCGCTGCTGTCAGGAGCATTACCAGAACTGTGGACAGAACTCCACCAACATGTTCTGGAACAGGGTGAGTGCACGTCGACTGGGAGGTGAAGGCCACGCCGGGTGAACGGGACCAAAAAGCTCCCGTTTGAAGTGTTTCTGTTTTTTGGAGAGATAATTAAATGAGGACAAAAGAGACAGAATGTCCAACAGAGAGAGAGAGAGAGAGAGAGAGAGAGAGACAGAGAGATGCTAAATGATCCCGGGTGAAGACACAGGACGACTGCAGCCACGAACTCCCTGTGATGACGACATGCTCGCTTAAAGAACATCTCTACAGAGAGAAATGAAAGGACCACCAGCACAGAGAGTAAAACTGACCACAAACGACCAGGCTGCCTCGCTTGTAGACATTTTACGTCTTGCTCCCATGTGGGAATTGTGGGTTTCTCCCTCAGTGTAGCCGGGGTCACATTATGACGCTATTGAGATCATTATCCAAATCCATATGCTCCTCTTTGTTTTATGTCATGTTTAAAGTCGTGTTTGAGTGTACAAGGTTTTTTTAAAGTTCTCTACGCCAACGCGACGGACATCAGTGCAGGAATCTCGGGGGAAATCCAAAATCATAACTCGTGTACATGTTTAATCGAGGGTCCATCTGGTGGGTAACAGCTTTCAGCCTCGGTGGGTGGTGAGAGCAGCTTTCACAGTTTTCCTCTTCCTGCTGCATTCTGATCACGATGGATCTTTTTTCCATTATGCATTAAACAACAGATCTTTTTTTTTTTTTTTAAACCTTTCAGTACAATACTCACCAATCTCCCCAAATTACAAGTCTAATCTGCTGTTGGTCTGGCGTGCGCTTTGTCACCAGGTCCAAAGTAGAGGATTTAAAGCTGTAATATAATTGCCAAAATGAGAATAGGCCGACATGGAGCTGGCCCACTGGGAGAAAGGCAGCACTAAAAGAGTGTGTGGGTCTGTGTGTGTGTGTGTGTGTGTGTGTTTGTAATCCTGCCCAGAGGAGACGGCCACACACTGTACAGCAGAGTTAAGACGTACAAGCAGCCACACCAAAGACCAGGCGCCACTCGGCAGCTGAAACCACCATTAGGTCCATCACCCCTCATCCTGCCAGTGGGTGACCTCCCCACGAACCCGCTGTAGGTGGGAATACATTTGAGATAGAGTGCACTCGCGTCCATATGGCCCTTAAGCCTGCATATAAAAGTCCTCGCTCGTGGGTAATTCACTCGGTTTAATACCTCACCTGGTCGTTCATTCATCCGAGCGTAAAGCTCACGTGTCCTGGGAGAGCGTGAAGTGGACGGTTGGGTTTTTCCAGGTGACCGGCCGGGCTCGGAGCAGCTGTGTGGCACGATTCTTCTATACCGGGCTGAAAATGCATCTTTTCATAGCAGCAGCAGCAGAATCAGAGTACAAGCTTATTTTTATTTTTGCTTTCTTTCATTTCAGGGCTGTTTCGAGAAAGTGGAGGAATGGCTGGATGAAAACAAGCACCTGCTGGGAACTATAGGCATGGTCATCTTGGTGCTGCAGGTGAGAGGCGCGGTGATAAATTGTTCTTTCTTTCTCCATTTCTCTGAGCCTCTCTCCCATTTGTGTTCCCTTCAATCATTTATTGTTTTGTGTCTGTGTGTCTGGCAGAAAAATAAGACATTTAAAAAAAAAAAGTGCATCAAATGGCCTCTGTGACTTTGTCGTCTGCTGAGAAACTTATGAGGCCTGTGCTCCGGTGGGCTTTCAGGGAACCTACACATCTTTAAATATTTAAGTCGCTGTCTTCTGAACCCTGATCCTGTCTGGGAGAATCAAAGCCACCCGGATTTGTTCCAAGCAGGCTGCAGTCGTGTATAAGGAGCCATTAGCAGATCGAGAGCTGATATAGTGAATGTAAAGGTGGGATGGAGTCACAGATTAGAGGCTCCGTTAAGACCGGTGATAGATATTCCTCTGGTTGGGCCGGTTCTCTTTTGGTCCCAAACTCCCTGTGTTAGTCAGTGTCTCTCTCTCACATTCTTTACACTGGTTTTTCTTCCTCAGTCTTCTATTTTATTATTTTCCTTAGGTTTGCACAAACCTTTTCCTCTGCCCTGTTTTTGCAGGGTTAGGGTTTATTTGCTCGAAATCCATGGACGACGTCTTTCAACACGGGCTCCTACTGCGCGTGCATATGTACAAATTGTTAATAGTGTTTTTGTGAACTGAGATTCTGACCTGTGAGAAGTTCTCCCCCGAGTTGAAACCAGTTCAGCTTGTGCAGACATTCCTTTTATGCGGTAACCTCGGTGGGTGGGCAGCAATGGTCAACAAGGGCCCGGCGGTCCAGATTTTGAAATAGCCGGCCTGGGAATATATGTATGGGAACGGTTGCTTGTGCAGAACATGCCGCCCCTGGAGTGGCAGCCTCCCCCGAATACCCTTCCTCTTGCCCAACAGAAGTTAGAGCCTCCTACACCCCCGCCCTGATGGACGTTTAGATGCATGGAGGGACGACTGTCTTTCCTTTGCTCTGCGCTGCCTTGAGGAAATATTTTTGATCAGTCTAAACACACCCAAAGAGTTCTGCTCTATCCGTGGGTTTGCCTCTCCAACAATAACTCTCCACGACTCTCTATTTAATCTTAACATGTGCGACCACACTTCACCTTCCAGTGCTCAAATCTGGAGATGGAGCTTGTTAACGTTCACGGCCACGCTCGGGGAAAGTCATCAGTGTACTTTAGATTAATATGTATTCATGACAAGATCACACATTCCTCTTTAGTGCTCACATGTGTTATTATTCTATCTGTCTTATCACACACACACATCACACACACACACACAACCCGCTACTTTTATTTTTGTGAGGACGCTCATTGGCATATATGCGTTTCTCAGGTTCTAAACTTTAACCATCACAGATAAAGGTACGAGTCCAAACACACACACACACATACAAACACACACATATAACCTTGTACTTTCTTGTACTGTCTTTTTCTCAAACCCAATTCTAACTCTAACCCTACTGATAACCTATTTGTAATCCTAATTCTAACCCTAGTCTAGCCTAACCTTAACCTAAATCTCAGCCTAATATAAAGCTTAATTCTATCTCAAACCTAGATTTAACCCTCAACTTAATCTAATCTGAACCCTCACCATCCCTAAATATCCCCCTAAACCTAATATAAACTTAATTATAAGCCTAACCTGAACCTTACTATCACCCTAGCCCTAAAAGTATCTTAACCCTGAGAACAGTGAGGACCGGCCAAAATGTCCTCACTAAGTAAATTATTTTCTCAAAATGGTCAACACAAAGACTTAAGTACAAGTACACAAACACGAACATGGTATCCACATGCAGAACACTGATGTTTCTTATTTATGTCTGGAGACC